>NC_140166.1:174653801-174833049 GCF_963971535.1 Notolepis coatsorum | reverse complement strand
CCAGCTCCTCTGTCCCATTATCACCCTCTCCTCCTCCTACAGCTTCTCCCTCCACCACCAGCTCCTCTGTCTCATTATCACCCTCTCCTCCTACTACAGCTTGTCCCTCCACCACCAGCCCCTCTGTCTCAGTAACATCCTCCACTCCCCCTGTATCTGCCTGTTGCTCTGCAGTGTTTACCAGTACTATTTTTTCACTTGGCTGACGCGATGCCCCTCCCGCTGTGCGTTTTGGATGCGGACAAGCGAATCGCTTATGTCCAATATCCCCGCACTCAAAACAGCGCAAGCTGTCAGTGCTCGCATACACAGCATACAAGCCCTCCCCAAACTTCACAGTGAAACTAGCATTTAACGTTTGGTCTGCGCTTTTCAAATACATAAACACTTGGCGACGCAACGAGAGTACATGCTTCAGCCCAGGTTCCTTACACCAAGAGCAATAGGTCTGAATCCACTCGCAAACCTCCCGAGCGAATCAGTTCCCTCGACAGAGCCTCGTCTTTAATAAACGGCGGCACGTTAGACACAACTACCCGTGTAGCAGGAGCCGACAGCGGCGATACGGCCACAAGCACATCCCTCACAAAAATGCCACTCGCAATTACTTTGCTTACCAAACTTTCTTTCTTCAAAAAAACCACCACAGCCTTATTCATCCGCGATGCATAAGCGAGATTTTGCATCCTACCTGCTCGCCGACAGCCTTCAAAACCTCCTCCACCGTAGCAGTCCCCTCGGGGACACACCTCACCCCGTGTCGGAGCGACACAGACTCAGGTCCTGCTGACTGCGAGGCCATGTCACCGGCCCGCAGCGCGCCGCTCCACTCACCAAACAATACACTCGCCTCCAATACTGTACACTGCACCAGTCACCCTGATAGAAAAATTAACCCATAAAACCACACCTCACTGTGCACATAGAAAAGAAACGGGAAAATAAGAAACCAAACAAGGGAAAAAAGAAGAAATATAGAAGAAACTCCACAACCACCTCCGCTCACGTCATCTCACTCCCAGCACCCTGAGAGAGAGAGAGAGAGGAGGGAGAGGGAGAGGGGAGAGGGGAGGGAGAGAGGGACACGGAGTATAAAGTTATCTCTCAATGCTTCCCCGCGAGGTCCAGGTTGTGTGTAAATGAGTATGTGCTACTGCTGCTTCCCCACGCGAGGTCCAGCCCAGGTTGTGTGTAAATGAGTATGTGCTACTGCTGCTTCCTTGCGCGCGGTTGTTTCCCCGACAGAAGCTTCTCTCTCTCTCTCTCTCTCTCTCTCTCTCTCTCTCTCTCTCTCTCTCTCTCTCTCTCTCTCTCTCTCTCTCTCTCTCTCTCTCTCTCTCTCTCTCTCTCTCTCTCTCTCTCTCTCTCTCTCTCTCTCTCTCTCTCTCTCTCTCTCTCTCTCTCTCTCTCTCTCTCTCTCTCTCTCTCTCTCTCTCTCTCTCTCTCTCTCTCTCTCTCTCTCTCTCTCTCCCTCTCCCTCTCTCAATCTCCCTCTCTATCTCTCTCTCTCCCTCTCTCTCTCACTCGCTCGTTATCTGCCTCGCTCTGTTTGAGGAAGTGAAGATTTTCCACTCGCTCTGCTGTCGCTGTCAACCATAGAGGGGCCGTTAGTTATGCAAATCAGTGCTATATTCACGTCAGCAAAACCGTCAAATCAGAACAGCTTAGTTGAGTGAGGGAAGATCTCGTGAACTCGAGACTAGACTGATGAGTCAATATGGTAATTAGAGACACAGACCCATTGATACTAACCCCTATTACTATAAAACCATGCTAAACACAGAAAAAAGCCATTTATAATGCATGTCCCTTTAATTTGTCATTCCCAGCTGGTACTTAATTGTATGTCTGACCAGAGCTCTTTCTCACTTTCTGGTCAGACGCTCGTGTTTAGACTTGTCTCTGATTGTAAACTGAGGATACTTTTCTGTGGCACAGAAATAAAATGTTTACAATTTGACTCATATGAATTTCTACAGTTCACTCTCTTGGCTCATTAAAATATTCCACAACAGTTTGGCGACGAGGTTATGGGATACCGAGGCTTGACCACCAGCGGGCTAAAGAGGTTGGTGATTGCCGTAGAGCATTCCAGGGAGCATAATCTTTCCCTGTCTCAAAATCCTCTGAGAAAATGTAACTTTAAGGAGACAAGAGAACCACTGAAAGAGAACGCCTGGTCGTCACCTCCGGTACATTCTTTCCCCGTGGACGTGTGCAAGGTCATGGACCCAGCCTGATTATCCGGTGAGCTGTTGAAATTCTAATTCTGTCTAAAAAAAATTTTATTCAAATTGGAGGTCTAAACTAGGACATAGTACCTGTCAGAGCTATTGTTTTTTTCTATTCATATATATTACTGTGTGCCTGGCAGACCAGCTTTTGGGTTTTTACGAATGTCCTAAGAAAAGGGAATTTAGGATTGTACCTGTGTAACGGATGGTATCGTGAAGCGCAGTCAAGAAGGGCTGGGGTTAAACTCACTCTCACATCCTCAAAGACAGATAGACACGTTGCGAAGTAGTGTGGATTAACCTCTTGGTATAGCGGTCTGTGTTGTTGCCTGCGGCGTGGGAGACCGGGGGTTCAACTCCCACTCGGGGCATCGAAGTGCCTTGGGTGGAGTGGAGTGAGTTTGAGAGGGTGAGTGTAACGGATGGTATCGTGAAGCGCAGTCAAGAAGGGCTGGGGTGAGTAGCGATGCTGGGTTAAACTTACTCTCACATCCTCAAAGACAGATAGACACGTTGCGAAGTAGTGAATTCACCTCTTGGTATAGCGGTCTGTGTTGCTGCCCGCGGTGTGGGAGACCGGGGTTCGACTCCCACTCGGGGCATCGAAGTTTAAGGTGACGTTGTCGCAACCGTTACACCTGGTCGAACTGCAGTATTTTCAAGAGACAATTAGGGTAGATTAAGGGGTACAACCAATAGTTAAAACAAACACCTAATGACAGACTATGTTGTTGTTTACATGCACACAAGTCTATCTGTACTTTATAGACTATACACAGGGGTTTAATGCCTAGGCAAATTTCCCCGCAGCGTGCAGGGCAAATACTGTAGGTGCTTCTAGCGATGCCTTTCTGCATCTCTGTACACTTGCAACAGTATTATCCACATTATCCCATTTTCAACTGCAACATTTTGTGGAGGAATAATACTGCCTCTAGGCTCTCCCTCAGTTGAGGTATTTCACCCTTCCCCATCAAATGTTAAGCCCCTCCCTTCCCCCAAATCTACAGTTTATGGTGCCCCCCCCCTCTCCTGACTATAAAGGAGCCCCCACTCTCTGATTCTTTATCTTACTTCCGGGTGTCCTAGCTAGTAGCCTGGATGGGAGCCATCCAGCCATATTCTCTAACTATTTTGTTTGTATTGATACTATCCTCAGAGTTAATAAATCGTATTAACCGGATCCATTCGACTGAGTAAGTTATTACATGTTTCCCACAATTGTAACAACACAAAAGCCTACTGTATGTGTAGTTGAGCTGCGGGTCTCCAGATCGTTTTGGGCTCTTTATTCAGTGGTGGACAGTAACGAAGTACTGTACTTAAGTACAATTTCAAGCTATACTGTACTTGTACTTTATGTGAGTATTTTCATTTTAGGTGAACTTTATACTTTTACTCCACTACATTTCAAAGGATTTTTTTTACTTTTTACTGCACTACATTCATTGGAGCCCATCAGTTACTAGTTACTTTGAAGAAAAATATTTTGCATAGAAAACATGACAAAAATGTACTGGATTACTGACGTAATCAGTGCAGCATAACTGGACCACATACCACTTTAACATAACCTGTAGAGGTCAATGGACCGAGGGTTGAATACACAAAGCACTGGAATACACAAACGTCATGTAGAATGCATACTTTTACTTTAGATACTTAAGTACATTCAATAGCAAATACTTGCCTACTTTTACTTAAGTAGAATTTGAATGGAGGACTTTTACTTTGACCAGAGTACTCATGTATCTGGGTATTTCTACTTTTACTTTTTAGTAAAAGAACTGTGTACTTCTTCCACCACTGATTATTACTACTGTACGGTTGTGATGTAGAGCAGTGGTTCTCAAAGTGGGGTTCTTAAGAGAGGAATGACTACTCTCTCCTCTGTTATTTCCCCATTTGCAACTTATATCTTATATATATATTTTTTTTTTATTTTTTTTTCATGTCAACATTCACACGCACAATATACGCTTACCTAGGATTTGACTTGATTCAACAACAAAGCATTCGGGGCAATGGCAAAACGGTCGAAAGTGTGGTTATTTGAAGTTTGGATTTTTTTTTCACAACTGAGGTAGGTAGATTACATTTTTAGAGACTAAAGTACCGAAAAAAGGTACCGTTGGGTACCGGTATCGATTCACAGGTACCGGTACCGTATCGGTTCAAATGAACGGTGAACGGTACCCATCCCTACTGAACACACAACTGCAGGGCAAGGGCATTTTTGCTCATGAAATGCATAGCCATGTGAAAGCCTTCATGACAAAGTTGCAATTAATTTCAAGGCAACTAGGCAGCAACAATCTCGAACACATGAAAACCCTGAAAGAAGTCAAACCATCAGCTGATCACCGGCACAGGTATTCATCCATGTTGGGAGCACTGCATGATGAATTTTCAAGGCGTTTTCAAGATTTCAAAAAGGTTGAGGATGAAATGCAGCTGGTTTCCTCTCCCTTTACCTGCAGTGTTGATAGTTGTTCAGCTTGAACTCATTGACCTGCAGTCTGATTCACTACTGAAAGAGCACTTTAAGTCAGCATCACTGCTAGAGTTCTACTCTGCTCTCAAGGAGGAGAACTTTCCAAACATGAGGAGACACGCTCAGAAGATGTTGGTTCTCGTTGTATCCACCTACATATGTGAACAGCAGGCCACGTGAGCGGATCGGCGCGGGCGAGAAATCCGCTCTTCGCTCTTTAAAGCTTGGTCCGCTCCGCTAATCGCTCATGTTGACCCCGCCCCCTAGTCGCTCTCCGCTCGCTCACCGCTCACCTTGAATCGAGCGCTCCCCGCTCCCCGCGGCACATTGCTTGGCAGATTTTTTATTTTTTTTGAGCATGGTGTAAATTAGCTCAAACTACAACAGTCTACACCCCCTGGGCCCCTTAACAATTGTTTGTATTGAGCCGCATTGTAATTGTACCCATTCTGCAATGTTAAATAACGTTGTTTATCCATTCACTAGCTCTATTAAGCGATGATAGCTAGCCTAGCCACAATGCTATGGTCGCTGCCATTAATGTTAGCATGTAAGCTAACGACAACAACAATGGCGTCAAAACTTTTTCTAACAGAATGTGAGTGACAAAGCCTGAACAGGATATCACAGGTTCACCCTTCTCATTGGTTGAAAATGGCCTTCATGTTTGTACATCGCCATCTGTTGCTTTGGCATTGTACTACATGTATATTACATCAGTGTTAAACCACTGTGTGAGCGACCCGGAGCGCATTGGAGCGGAGGAGAACTCTTGCTCCGGACGTCGCGCCGACCCATTTTAAAACCCACTCCTCGGTCACGTCGAAACCGCCCGCGCCGCTCACGCTCCGATCCGCTCACATGCACTGGTGAACAGACATTCTCAGTCATGACGTTTACCAAATCCAGGTACAGATCCTCTCTCACTGATGAACATATGTCAGCTGTGCTTCGCATCTCCACCTCAGACATTCAACCTGAATGGATTTCTCACACTGAATGAAAAAAAATAACTGAAGAACACTAAAATGTGGGAATATAACAAGTGAAATGGGACACTTGATCCTTTTCTTTTTTTTCTGCACAGTAAAAAAAAAGAACTGAAGAACACTAAAATGTGGAAATATAACAAGTGAAATGGGACACATGATATATATATTTTTTTGCACAGTTCTGAAAACATTAAATGTTTAATACCTAGGCATGTAAAGTCAAAAAGGCTACAAAACTGGGACACTTTTCTTTACACAGTTCAGTCACATACTTGTTTATTTTGGCTACAAAGATAATGTGATGTTTTTAGAAAGCTAAGAAAATCCTTGTTTCAATAGTATATGAAACTCAAAATGCCCTTTGTTATTAATGTGACTGAAAATGAGTTAAATGTTTCACATTTTGTTTATCATTTTGGAAATTCTATTTGAATAAATGATATTTTTTAAAGCTAACCTCACCTTTTAATTGGCAAATAATAACATACACTCCTATTCTCTCATACCAGCGGTCAAAACAATGCCATTTACTGCTTTTTATATAGAAATAAAATGTATATTATGCATAATTGAGTTCGGAATTTTGGCCTGGCCCTCCAAAATATTTTCAGTTGCTCATTTGGCCCCCTGGGAAAAATAATTGCCCACCCCTGGTCTAAACTGTCAGTCTCCGCCCTGAGAAGTGCTCTCATTATACAGTGAAGGTCTTCCAGAGCTTGATTGGGACTGGGAGTACAGTATGTAAAACTGCTTTTTTGCCTTGGAAATTAAAAAGACTCGTCTTGTCTTGAAATGAAAGTCCTATAGAAAATGTTGCAACCTTTTTGCTTTGTGACCCATAAAAACAGAGGGATGTCTGTTCGCGACCCCCCCCCTCCTTTGACATATATTAATGACTTTATTTCCACTTTCATGCAATTTTACTTGATTAATGATTGGTGGAAGTAAAAAATATTCATTATTTCACAAGAAGCATGCACCTATACCAAAGACTATGAACGTGATAATAATGTAATGTATATTATTAATAATAACAATAACAATATACTGTATCTCTTCGCAACCCACCCCTCCCCACCCCCAACTAAAGGGGAAAAAATCATCTTGCGATCACCCTTGGGGGTCCCGACCCCCAGATTGAGAACCACTGCTATAGTAAACCCCTACCTTGGTTGACATTTAACTATGTAAAATAGTCAGTTAAGAAGATAATGGTCCGCAAAAAATAGACAAATAAATAAATACATTCAAAAACCTTATCTTCTGCACAAACATTTCAGCACACAGGCCATCGTCGGTGTCCAGGCTCAGCAAACACTATGGAACTATGCTAAATGGATTCCCCCCTCACATTAGCATAATTATAGCCCCATTTTGCTTAAATCGTCTCCAACTCCACCGTGGCCTACATCAGTTCCTCTCTCCAGTCCCCACCAGAATTACTCTCACGTCTTAGTCTCTCATGACCTCAAACTGTTTTTAGATGTTGCCGGAATATGTGGACTGTGTTCAGGAAAACGGAATCAAAATCCTATTCACGAGTCTCATTGGATGCTAATCTAGTGTCCACACATTTGAGTGGCAGCATGTTTATTACAAGCCTTAAAGGGGCACTTCACCAAAATAAACAATGCTGATTTATTTTGCACACAATCTCACACACGTCCAAAAACTCTAAACAGTTTTGCACACATTCATTTAGTTTGACCGTTCGAGATCGAGAGTGTGCACCTTGGTTTATCGATTTGTTTTACAAACACAGACTGGGAAGTACACAAAGGTATGCATTTTAACAGGAAATTAACTCGCTCTACAGGTGAAGAAAGATGAGTATGCATAACTTTTGTGTTGTTAATATAATAATTGCGTTCAAGGATGATTTAGGGAGATGCACAACACTTGTTGTGTCAGAGCAGGAGAAAGTCACTACTGCGCATGAGTCCCACAGAATGTTGTGAGTGAGTAACTGCTTGAGTGAGACTCAGTGACTGATCCCGGTTTGCCGCATAGAGCCCACAGCAGCAGTCTGCCGTTTCATGGTAGGAGCATACCCTCTGAATATTGTAATACTGAATTGTTTTCTGCGTCGACCGATAGACCCTTTTACCATTTGTAAACATCAATGACATTTTGGGATGGGGAACGCAATTTGATTTAACTTCTCCAGGTAGAGGTGGCATATAGACTTTCATCTGCACCTTTATTTACACATATTTTTCTCATATTTTCATATTCAGATACAATTTTATTATTTTATTTAATTTCAGATATTGATTGAAGAAGTGTGTGTTTAGTCGACGGCGAAAGATTGGTCGGGTTTCGGCTGTCCTAACTGTGGTGGGAAGTTTGTTTCACCATTGTGGAACAAGGACCGAGAATAGGCGGAGTGGGTCTGAGGCGGCCAGAAGTTGTGGAGCGGAGGGGCCTTGAGGGTGTGTAGTTGTTAGAGACCATTGACCGGAGGTAGGCGGGAGCCGTTCCCTTCGCTACGCGATGTGCCAGGTCGAAGGACCATGAAGCGGATTCGTGAAGCAATGGGGAGCCAGTGCGAGATGCATCCAGCTGCAGCCCCGCAGAACCATACTGGGCTCCTCCCACTGCCACACTGTCAGGCCCCACACTGTCAGGCCCCATGCTGTCAGGCCCCTCTCTCCCAATGGCTGATTTGGGTCACGTGACCGTCACAGGCCCCCTCTCTCCCAGTGGCTGATTTGGGTCACGTGACCGTCACAGGCCCGCTCAGCAGCGCCACCCACCCAATGGCTGAATTGGAGTATTGCACTGTGCGGGATTGATTGATTGATTGAAAACTTTATCTCAGACCCCACGCTTTCCGGCCCCTCTCTCCAAATGGCTGATTTGGGTCACGTGACCGTCACAGGCACGCTCAGCAGCGCCACCCACCCAATGGCTGAATTGGAGTATTGCACTGTGCGGGATTGATTGATTGATTGATTGAAAACTGTATTAACAGATTGCAGAATGGGTACAGTACAGTACAGCTCAGTGTAATAGTGTGTAATAGTGTGTAATAGTGTGTAATAGTGTAATAGTGTGCTAGTGTAATAGTGTGTAATAGTGTGTAATAGTGTAATAGTCTGCTAGTGTAATAGTGTAATAGTGTGTAATAGTGTAATAGTGTGCTAGTGTAATAGTGTGTAATAGTGTGTAATAGTGTGTAATAGTGTGCTAGTGTGCTAGTGTAATAGTGTGTAATAGTGTGTAATCGTGTAATAGTGTGTAATAGTGTAATAGTGTGCTAGTGTAATAGTGTAATAGTGTGCTAGTGTGCTAGTGTAATAGTGTGTAATAGTGTGTAATAGTGTGCTAGTGTAATAGTGTAAGTGTGTAATAGTGTGTAATAGTGTAATAGTGTGCTAGTGTAATAGTGTGTAATAGTGTAATAGTGTGTAATAGTGTGCTAGTGTAATAGTGTAATAGTGTGTAATAGTGTGTAATAGTGTAATAGTGTGCTAGTGTGCTAGTGTAATAGTGTAATAGTGTGTAATAGTGTGTAATAGTGTAATAGTGTGTAATAGTGTGCTAGTGTGCTAGTGTAATAGTGTGTAAGTGTGTAATAGTATGATAGTGTGCTAGTGTAGTGTAATAGTGTGCTATTACACTATTACACACTATTACATTTACATTACATTTAGTCATTTAGCTGAGTCTCTTTCAGCTGAGTAACACTGTTCATCAAAGTGTTGCGTGTTACAGTGTAGGTTAGTTTATTAGGACAAGTGCATGCCAGTAAGGTTAGTCAGGGTTATATTTTTTAATTTCTTTTATATTTTCATCACATCATACATTATCTATAACTATTACACTATCACATATTACACACTATTAGACTATTACACTATTACACTAGCACACTAGCACACTATTACACACTATTACACTATTACACACTATTACACTAGCACACTATTACACTATTACACTAGCACACTATTACACACTATTACACTATTAAACTAGCACACTATTACACACTATTACACACTATTACACTATTACACTAGCACACTATTACACACTAATACACTAGCACACTATTACACTATTACACTAGCACACTATTACACACTATTACACACTATTACACACTATTACACTATTAAACTAGCACACTATTACACACTATTACACTAGCACACTAGCACACTATTACACACTATTACACACTATTACACTATTACACACTATTACACTATTACACTAGCACACTAGCACACTAGCACATTACACTATTACACTATTACACACTATTACACTATTACACTATTACACTAGAACACTAGCACACTATTACACACTATTACACTATTACACTAGCACACTATTACACTAGCACACTATTACACTATTACACACTATTACACACTATTACACTATTACACTGAGCTGTACTGTACTGTACCTATTCTGAAATCTGTTAATAAAGTTTTCAATCAATCAATCAATCAATCAATCAATCAATCAATCAATCCTGCACAGTGCAATACTCCAATTCAGCCATTGGGTGGGTGGCGCTGCTGAGCGTGCCTGTGACGGTCACGTGACCCAATTCAGCCATTGGGAAAGAGGGGGCCTGTGCCGGTCACGTGACCCAAATCAGCCATTGGGAGAGAGGGGTCGGAAAGCGTGGGGCCTGACAGTGTGGGGCCTGACAGTGTGGCAGTGGGAGGAGCCCAGTATGGTTCTGTTGAAGTGGCTTGGTGGCGGTGGTCGGTAGACCAGCAAGCAGTGCATATTTTATCGAAAGTGCTTTACAATTTTGTTCCTCACATTCACCCATTCACTCACACATTCACACACTGATGGCGCAGGAAACCATCATCATCATCATCATCATCATCAGGAGCAATTAGCGTCTTGCTCAAGGACACATCAACACGCTGCCCGAGAGGAGCGGGAATCGAACCGGGAACCGCCTGACTACCAGATGAGCCTCTATCGCCCCATAAGCCACTGACACTCTAGAATTATTTTTCAAACATTGCTGTCCAAACTCTGGTTATAAATGAAGACAGAAGATAAAATGAGAACAATACTGTTAGTTCATTACATGGTGATTGAGCCACTCTAGCAGCATATTAGTATTCCACTGAGATCTGTTCTGATTATAGCATTACCACCAAGAGCCCCATTACATGATGCTCATACTGATGCCTTCATTACCCAAAAAAAGATTGAACAAATTAGATGCATCTCTGAGACTAATCAAGTGAAAATACACTCTTGTTGTTCTCCAGTTCTGTATTTGAGTCTGCCTATTAGGTTAACTGACCAGCCTTACTCTTGATTGAATATTATTATTATAATTATATATATTGTTTAATCCCCAATGCATGATTTGTTTGAGTCCTGTCTAAGGTGGGGTGTATTCACATACAGTCTTGAAGAGTTTGATCTGTAGATGGAAAAAAAATTGGGAACATTCTCAACCCATTGTAAATAAAAATATAGGTCTGATTTTACACATGTTAGCAATGTAAATAAAAAAAATTACAGCCACAATACAGTGGATAGAATTCAATAATAAAAAATAAAAACGACTAACCCCTCCTAAACACTGACTTTTAACATGTACCTTTCTATTTTCTTTCTTTTATGACACTTATTTTTTATTTTTTTGGAAAAAATTGTGGAATATGCCCCCCCATTTGGATTACCTGGGCTGTTGGAGTAAGGTAACATACAATGTGGATTGTTGCAATAACCAAGATCGTATGAACAAGAACAATGAACTGCTTGAACTGTGTGTTGATGTCTCTTCGACAGCTGTGTCCAGAACAATACTGACATCATTGACTAATTGATACGTGATTGGGCACAGCTGTAGACAAATTACTGTGTCGGGAGGAAACCTTGTGGATTGGCTGTCGGTCTGCCCCCAGGCGCCTCCCTCAGCTATGCTAGTTGTCCATAGGTGTGTGATGAGAACATGGAGATAGACTAGGGCTTCATAATGGAAGCACACAGTCAACATGGCAGACCCTTCTTGGCGGAAGACTCCAAACGTGAGAGCGCATACTCCCATCTGAGTTGAGCAGATAAAGGTTGGCTTCAGTCACATCCTCCAACTCCATCCTCCACCAGCCACCGCCTCCTCCATGGTGAGTGCAGAGGCTACTCATCTGGGGCTCCTTAACAAGCCACCTACCCTCAGTTAAGTGCCCTCTTGTTACCTCGCTGTGTATGGTTGGACGTTAAACTGCAAACAGCAAACCACTGATAGCAGTTTCCTCTCCATTAATTAAGTACTGACCCAACGGGAGCTGCCCAATCTGACGGAGAACGTCACTCAGCTACACAGAGCTTTTTCACAAACGCACCACCCTGTGCTTCCTCTGGCATATCTTGTTGGCTCTATACCCCAGGCAGGCAGCATACAGTCACTGTTTTTAATATTGTGATATAAATGAGGCCGAATAATGAATGATAACGTCAGGAGCAGGGACTCAATCGGGTCATGATTGAACTCAGGTGTGACTGATTGCGGTCGGGAGGAGACGCTGAGACTATTCAAAAGCCAGTGGGACTCGGGCATCAGGGGCGAAGCACCTCGCTACATTGGTACCAGCACCCTATTAGGATTCCAGGGGGGAGGGGTCGAACGTGGTTAGGTAGGACCACCGGCGACGAAGAAAAGACAGCGAGCGGGCACAGGTTCTGTGTAGTGATAGGAGGGAGGCCTATCCTCCTGGAGCTATACGAGGGACCGGGAAATAGAGGGTGCTGCTGTATCTAGCTCCCATAACGCTACACTCGAACGTTCTTGCGAATGCAAGTCTGACTGCCAGGGTAAAAGCCACAACCTGGTGTACACGCCGTCAACAGAGTCGTTTTCCCGGAGCGTCCAAAGAACAGACCCCCCGGGAGGGTCGTGCCGCGAGGGGGCGAAGTTAAGTTCACTGTCACACATTTCACTTAGTATAGAACATTGTATTTTAGTCAGGATTGTATTTAATATGGCCTATTTTATAATTGCATATACTGTGTAAATTGGTATATGCCTTATTGTATGTTGTGTAGTAATGTGTCCTATATATTGTGTATGAGGCCTGAGTTACTAATGTAACTAGTTGGAGGGTGGCGGAGGACGAGCAGAGAGGGAGGGGTGACTGGTAACGGGAGGTGATTCCCTAGTATTCACGTGGACCAGTTGGTCGGCTGTAGAGTGTGTGTGACTATAATATAAGTGCATCGTGGATGTACCGTACCTCGATCAGACTAAGGGTTTTTACCTATATAAAAGAGTGCTGTGATATCTAGTGTGCTCTACATGGAGGTGAAGGGTTTTTACCTATATAAAAGTGTGCTGTGATATCTAGTGTGCTCTACCTAGAGGTGAAGGGTTTTTACCTATATATAAGAGTGCTGTAATTTATATAGTGTGCTCAACCTAGAGGTGATAGAATTTACCTAAGGGACGCCTTACTGTGCCCGCTGTTATTCTCTGGTTCTGCTAATCCCGTCATATTCTGGAGGAGATATTAGTATCGGCCTCATGGCTCATGTGTTTTAACCAAATAAACCTTGTATCTTTTGTAACCTGGTTGTGCTGTTGAATCATTGACGGCTTTGGCAAAAGAGCAGCTTCCCCTGCTAATGAAACCTTGTATCTTTTGTAACCTGGTTGTGCTGTTGAATCATTGACGGCTTTGGCAAAAGAGCAGCTTCCCCTGCTAATGAGCAGTTTCTCCTGCTCATAGTATAACTCACGTTTTTATTACAATATATTCTTCCCCATCCTTAGCTCCTTAGCCGTGTTCCTACTAGGGCTGCACAATTTGGGGAAAATATCTAATTGCCATTTTCCTGACTGATATTGGGATTCAATTTGCGGTATCATTTTGTTTTAAAGCAGCCCAACGGAGGTTTATTGTAAAATGTGGCTTGCATGAAATAATACTTGCATGAAACATCCGTTGGGTTGCTTTAAAGTCAAGCTTCAGTTTAATATTCATCTTGTAATAGATTTAAAACATGTGATGGAGCATTACTAACCTTTTTATTCACACAACCATAAAACGTCTTCACACAGGCATTTCACGTGCTGTTGTTGTTGTTGGGCGTATACGTATGTAGCTACCTTGGGCTACTTCTGATTGGTGAGCACTGAGCAATGGCTGGTACACAGAGCACAGAACTTCTGATTGGTGAGCATGACTGACACACAAGAAAAAGCATTTAATTAGACTCGCTGTATAACGTATCCCAAATCGCAGGCTTTGCGATTTCCTAATCGCATAATTTCTAATCGCAATTTCGATTTAAAATCGATTTAATCGTTCAGCCCTAGTCCCCAAGTTCATTTTCTTTCCCTTCTTCGTCCCCCCATTCTTGTTTGTTAGCTAGCGCATGATAGTGGTTTATTTTAGTCCCTAGTATATTTTCCTGTGTCAACCCCTTGTCTGCTCGCTCAACACACCATGGTCCACTAGGGCAGCGGGGTGTTTTGTTGCATGCCATTGTGTATCACAGACATTTGATAGAATGCAGACTTAGCCTTGTGGCTACCTGTAAACAGCGTAATAGAAAAATTTTGCGTGGCTATTGGCCGCTGGCGCGTGTGGCCGAGTTTTTAATTTGGGCTTCTTTTCTTTTTGGTTTGTTTATGATTTAGTGGCAACCTGGTCTTTCTTTAGTTTCTTTATGTTTCTGTTTCGTGTGTGTGCCGCCATTTGGCATCCCCAATTATCCCTGCTCAAGAGTTGGTAGGCTTACCAACTGTACTGGCTGCTGCAGTCACATGGTGTTTCCCCGTCACCAGGCTGCTCTGCGTTCAGGCCACCAACAAGCCACGTCCAATTCCCCTATTCACATTGTGTTTTTTTCACTTGTGATTACATTTTCCAAATAAAGATTTACCTCTGTTATCCATTCATCTTCTGTCCTTCTGTGTTACTGTGTTGGGAGTCTAAAGAACCGAGTCCAAGTCCATTTCCTCGACCTGTGACACTAGTCCTCGTCCAAGAGCTTTGACATGAAAGCATGTCTCCATGCTTATTTTTGTACCTTTTGTGGCGGGGCAGAAAAGTTAGACAGGCTATTTTATACACTAGCTTACCGTATGCACTTGTAGCAGCATTTTAAATTTTTTTTTAATGATATTTTTCCTCCTTTTTCTGATTTTTCTCCCATCCCAATGTTAGTCGTTATGTCAATTCCCAATCCCCTTCCTGGTCGCTGCGCACTTACCCCCCACAGTCGGTCTGGGAGAGTGGAGGCTATCACATGCTTCCTCCGACACACGTCTAGCCAATCAACCGCTTCTTTTCACCTGGCAGCGCGGACTCTCCCTGAGAGGGTGTAACGTGTGGAAGGATCACACTACCCCCCTTAGATCCTATCCGCGCTGAGCAGGCGCCCCGACCGAACTGTAGGAGTCGCTGTTTACAACGACCCGGACCCACCCCGCCAGCTTTCCCACCCTCTAATACTGCCAATTGTATTAGTGTGAACGGCCAGCCAAGCTCCGGCGGCGTTGGTGACGAACGCAATCTCCGCTACACCATCTGACCGCCTCCCTGTAGCAGCATTTCTAACGCTACACAGAGCTATCGCCTCTCACCGGGATGTACTACAGGGTTCGCCAACGGTACTTTATCAAGAACACTCAGGGAGACACCCGGGAGATCCCTCTCGCGGAAACGCTTGTATATAATGCCTACCAGCCAGGCAAATACAGAGAACATGACAAATTAAAGTTGTGCCGCTGCGAGCCAAGAGTGCTCTGCTCCGATAAACCGCTGCATCCAAGCTCAACTTGTGTATTTGTGCTCGCCGGCCTGCTTGTTTATGCGCGGAGGGGGAAAATGAATTGATATGAATATTGTATTTTGTCGGGGACACCAGTGTGCCGGGGTCTGTGCGTGGGCAGCTCCCTCCGCAGGGTGAGAATAGCACCAAGGGCCCCTCTGGCACCGGCTCCTGTCTTGGCAGGATCTCCGGCTCATGAGTGGTTGCCTAGGACACTGAATGACCTACAAGTCTAAAGATAGAAGCTCCCGCTGCGCTGGCCACACCGAGGCTGCCGCCTCAAACTTTTATTTTAATGGGAGCTCATTGTTTTGTGAATCATCCGTGGACACATTGCAGGTTTTGAGACAATAATGTCTGAACACAAGAACGGAGAAACTCATATTTGCAAGTACCTACAGTATGTACGTGTAATAGATTTTTATTATTCCTTAGCCCATGGGAATGTTATTTATTTTCTAAAACACTACAGAAGGTTAACCCTTTCACTACCACACTACAAATGGTTAACCCTTTCACTACCACACTACAAAGGGTTAACCCTTTCACTACCAGGGTTAACCCTTTTCACTACCACTACAGAGGGGGTGGAAGCTATTTGGCTCCAGGTTCACTTGCCTCATTTAAAACCTATATTGATATGCTGTTGCTACAGACCACCAGGTACTAATATTGAATATTTGGATACGATTTGTAATATGATACATAACGCCACGGATTCCGACCAGGAACTACTTTTGGCTGCAGATATGAATATTAATTGGTTTGATAGTAATTGTTTTTTGAAAAGAAGGCTGATCAATGCAGCTTCTGTTTGCAACCTGTCACAGATCATGAACCTCCCAACCAGAATACATATTAATCAAGATGGTTCTAGCCTCTAGGTCATCAACTTGTATTGATTACTTCATCACTAAAGCTCCTGAAAAATGCTTGAATGTAATTTCTGTTGCTGTGGGTTTTAGTGACCACAACTTAATTGCATTCACTTGGAAAGCAAAAATACCCAAAAGTGGGCAGATGATAATTAATAATCGTATATATAAGGCTTTCTCAGAGGAGAAGTTTTTAGAAGATTTAAAATAAGTGAATTTGTAGGTTGTGCTTGAGGGTAAGGATACAGAGGCTGCATTGTCATCTTTTGTGTCATTATTTTCTAGGATTTGTGATAACCATGCTCCAATTAAAAAGTTGACAGAACAACTAAAACACAGTGGCTTGATAAAGAATTTAATAAAGAGTCTGTAATTGCCTCTGGTTGATCTTTAAGGTGCTCCCATAGTCGAGCGGACTGTACACAGACTGGACTCTGCGGAGGTCCACTGGACTCTTTGAGCTTTCATAGTCGAGCGGATCTCCGCGGACCAATTTCCTACATGTCTCGCGCCAGTTTACACCAGTTTACACCTCGCGCCAGTTTGTGTGACACCAAGACGGCACCGCGGACGTCCGCGGCTCCGCACGTCAGAAAATAGGAGCTTCGCACTTGGACTCTGCTTTGGGTCTGCTTTGAGTACCCTTTGGGTCAGCTTTGAGCCTGCGGGAGTCTGCTCCGTGTACGGTCCGCTCGACTATGGGAAGGGCTTTAGACTGGAATGCATATCGAGCTCTTAGGAACAGAACCACTAAAATGAATAGACAGGAAAAAAAAATTATTATCATTTGAAGAATGTAAAAATTACAGTAAAAAACTTTGGACACTTAATGAAGCTATGGGGAGGGATAAATTCACCAGGACACCTTCCTTCATAGAAGTGGAGGGAAAGTGTATTACAAAACCTGTGGAAATAGCCAATTACTTTAATAACTTCTTTATTAATAAAGTGGACACAATTAGAAGTCAGATGAGATCTGTGGATGGGAAACTCTCTGAATCAATAATAAAAAATGTAATTATTAAGGAAAAGGAGTGTAGCTTTGAATTCACAAAGAGAAGTGTCAAAGAGGTGGACACACTCTTGTCAAGCATGAAAAATGGCAAGCCATGCGGCTTTGACAATATAGATGGTAGATTATTACAGCTAGGGCCTAACGAAATAAATTGTTTGGTTCCTGTTGGTTGTCAGTTAAGGCCATGGGTAGGTAGGGAATTATTTATTTATTTTATTTAAATGTTTCCCACGGTGACTAGGGTGGGAAATTTCTTTTATACATAGTAGTATCGCGATACTTTGCGTGGCGATAATGTATCGATACAGGGACGCCAAGTATCGATATTTAATTATTCATTAAAAAAAATATATATATTCTTTTTTGTATAAGGAAGTTGCATTGTTAATTTCAATACATGTAATAGTACAGTAGTCCACGCACACATGTGCATTCAGTTAAGTTGGAATATGACAGTTCAGTTTGTCAGGTACATGCAACACAGATTACAGTGTTTACATCTGTCTGCTTGAGAAAATACCATATTCTGCAATACAAATGATTGAAGTGAGATGAACAGACTGAACTTAATTTTATTAGATAACACAAAGTTTTACTTTGCAGTTGAAAAAAGGTAATAAATCGCAATATATCGCAATAGTAATATCGCAATACTCAACATATCGCAATATATTTAGTATCACAATACTATCGTATCGTGACTCAAGTATCGTGATAGTATCGTGAGGCCTCTGGTGATTCCCACCCCTAGGAATTTCTTTATTTAATTAAAATGTTCATGACAACATGGATGCATGTGCTCTGCCAGCATGTTTAATATCCATAATACTAAAGGTTTGTCTAAGATTTTTATGAAACTTTATTGATATTTTTTTTATGAACTCATAAAATAAATTGGGTCGCACCTAAATCGGTAGGGTCGGTCGGCAACTGGAACCAAACCATTTATTTTGATAAGCCTAGCGGGTTTGTTTGTAGCCGAGCCTTTGTCACATTTTCAACTTATGTTTTGAGAATGGTATTTTTCCACAGTCCTGGAAGATTGCGAAGGTCACTCCGCTGTCAAAAAACAGTAGGGAGGCCTTCAGAGGACTAAATAGCAGACCTGTGAGCATATTGCCTGCCTTGAGTAAATTAATGGAAAAAATTATATACAAAAAGGTACAAGCTTATTTTGATGGGAACAGAATCAATTCAGAACACCAACACACATACAAAGCCGGCTCACATTGCTGACTGATAACTGGCTTAAACATATTAATAGGAAGTCAATGGTGGGTGCTGTGCTTCTGGATTTTAGCGCTGCATTTGTAGCAGGTATATATAATATACGTTATGCATTCCGCAAATAATCCATCACGTTTTATTTTATTGCTTTGTTATTATTTATTGTCATTTTTGTATTCTCAAAGTATTTTATTTTGAAATCGTCACTTCCTCCCGAAGTGACGTATCTGGCTCCACGCTCCGCTCTTACCTCAGTGTATCTGTGATAGAGGAAGAGGTAAGCAGCTGTTCGTGTTACCTGGATATATATAGTTCTGGTCTAAGAGAATGTATAATGGTCTAATGTTGTAAATAAGTTTCCAAATAATGAACCGGGTTTGTACAGTAATTCTATGTTAATGATGTGCAGTTGTGCATTTGTTTAAAAGAGATTTAACCGTTTTCGCAGACTTTTCTGTGAACACTTTTGGCTAGCTAGCATTGGGGGGGGGGGGTTGTACACGGCTCGTGCCGGCAGATGTTAACTGGTGTTTTCCCCACCACAGTTTTGTGAGCTGCTGGCTGTGGTCAATGCTGATGCATTGTCCTTGTTTTGTTACCTGACAGGTATGTTTGTAGCTCCTATGTTTTGGTCAATTGTGTTTTGAATTGTTTATTTTTTATTATAATGTCTAATGTCTAATTCTAACCCGAGTGTATCTGTGATAGAGGACGAGTTTTGTGAGCTGCTGGCATCATCTCGTGGTCAATGCTGATGCATTGTCCTTGTTTTGTTACCTGACAGACTGGACATCAAATAAATACGTCACAGTTTCGGCTAAAGAGAATACCACGAGCCTGTCCTTCCTTCATCACACACAACACAACCGACGACGCAGAGTAGTGGCAGTGAGGGTCTGTCGAGAGTAGGCCTGAAACCGGCTACACATTCGACATTATAGATCATGATCTTCTGCTCATGAAACTTTCAGCTTATAAATTCAATGAAAGTGCTATTAAATTGTTAAAGAATTACTTACTTAATAGACTACAATGCGTGATGTTTAATGGCACACTATCGTAGATGAGGGAACTCCATGCCGGAGTGCCCCAAGGGAGTTGCATGGGTCCCTTATTGTATGCAATCTTCATTAATGATTTACCATTAGTACTTAATAATGCATCAATGGAGATCTTTGCAGATGACACTACCGTGTATGTAGCAGCGGAAAAATCTGAGTCTGTTAATAGGTTATTGCAAGATGAGATAATGCTCATTTCCAACTGGGTAAGTGAAAATAAGTTAAAGTTAAATGTTGCAAAAACCAAGAGTATAATGATAGCCTCAAAATATACATCTAGATCAAATCCTAAATTAAATCTAGTTCTGAACTGTGCTGATATCGAACAGGTTAGAGAGGCAAAACTGCTGGGTGTTGTAATAGATGAAACACTTTCTTGGTCGAAACACATTAGCAATATGGTGGCTAAGATGAGCTGTGGTACTTCAATGATCAGAAGGTGTAGAAATCTGTTGACTAATGGTACAGCAAAGCTTGTACTACAATCTTTGGTCTTATCCCGCCTGGACTACTGTCCTACTATATGGTCTAACGCCTCTAGGCTTGACCTGAACAAACTCCAGCTCGCTCAGAACAGGGCGGCACGCCTCGCTCTGCACTGCTCTGTGAGGAGTAGTGTTGGAGGGATGCATGCCGCGCTGACCTGGATGACAGTGGAACAGAGGATGGCATGTAGCCTGGTAACTTTTTTGTTTAATATCTGGAATACTAGGAAACCGGAGGGTTTGCACTCACAACTGTACCCAACTAATATGAGACATGGATATAACACAAGGCAAGCATTAGTCATGCTTTACTTTACCTCTACCAAAAACAAATGCTCTGAAAAAGACGGTAATGTATAGAGCAATTTGCTATTGGAATTATATACAGAGAAATATAACTATGGTAAGGAACAAATTTATGTTTAAAAAATAGTTTAAAATTGCGCTCATGAATAACGAGATACATTTTGGTCATTGACTTATTATGGAAATTAGTATGGAAATATAAAGGTGATCAGTGACTTGAGAGGTTATGCTATATTATGAGTTAAAATGATATAAACGATTTTGATCTGTTTTGTTCTTATCGACTGATTATGGAATATGTATTTTATGGTTCAGAAGGGTCCTGCTAATCACCCCAAGTACCAGAAAATACCCTAAAGTACCCCAAAATACCCCAAAGTATACCCCAAAGAATACCCCAAAGAATACCCCAAAGTACCCTAAAATACCCCAAAACACACCAAAGTACCAGAAAATACCCCAAAGTACCCTAAAATACCCCAAAGTACCCTAAAATATGCCAAAATACTCAAATACCCCAAAGTATACCCCAAAGTACCCCAAAGTATACCCTAAAATACCAAAAGTATCACGAAATACCCCAAAGAACCTCAAAGTTCCCCAAAGTATACCTCAATGTACCACAAAATACTGTCTCAGAGGTAGAGCAGGTCAACTAATGATCATATCATATCAATGGTTTGGTCATTGGTTTGAATCCCAGCTCCTTCTGTTCACATGCCGAAGTGTCCTTGGGCAAGACAGAACCCCAAATTGCTCCCAATGAGTCTGGCTGCCAATGCTCTGTGAGTGCATGTGTGAATTGGTGAAGGAGAGGCAATTATAAAGCTCTTTGTGCAGGTAGGAAAGCGCCATATATGTGCAGTCTATTTCCCATTCCCAAAGTACCACATATTTTCAAAACAAATGTTTATTTTAATATATTATAATCTCCAAATGTAATGACGGAAGAAAAGAGACAACATGTTGTACATGACAACATAACAGGACATTAACTGTCATTACATTACATTCTGTGTCATCTTAAAAAAAAACATATATAAAAAAAAATTTAAAAACGAAATCAAATCTCTTTTGAGCATGCATGAACATACCTTCACTATTCAGTGAAGAAGACTTTCCAAGGCTTCCAACCAGAAAACATGCAAACACTGAAGACAATCATGACACAACTAAGACAACAATTAAAGTCAATGACAAAAGGAAGTGTGACCCTGACCTCCAAGACAACATGGTTAACTTAAACAATTTCAGACAAGATGATGACAACAACTATGATTCACTATTCTCTGGAGACTTTCCCAGGCATCCGAACAGAAATTATTGTTGAACATTTTAAATAAAAAAGATTTGATAATTTTTTTTTATACTGTTCAGTGTTCAATACAGATGTTATTACATTTGGAGATTATAATATATTAAAATAAACATTTGTTTTGAAAATATGTGGTACTTTGTGAATGGGAAATGGACTGCACACTAGTGGTCTGTCTGCAAGGGCCTTGAAATAAAGCCCGAGCCCTGCCCGAGCCCGTGAACTTCAGGCCCTGCCCGAAAATAAGCCTGACTGTAAATAATATTTTAAGCCCTAGCCCGTGTGAAAACCTGAAAAAAAGTATTATTATTATTAAAATATAAAAAAAAATTGTATTTGTTTTAAATATTCGAAACATGGTTTTATATGAACGTAATAAATAAACAAAACTAAGAAGCATTTACATAGCCTGTTTCGGTCTTATTAGAATGCCGTCTCTCCCAGTGCTCGCTTATAGACTGACTCACACATCAGCCTCGTAAAACGTATTGAAGGCTATAGAATCTTCTTTGACACACACACACACACACACACACACACACACACGACACACAATAGCCTACTCAGAAATCAGATTTCGAGCAGAGCAACATTATGAAAAGCACAACAAAACAGGTATAGCGACCCAGCAAATAATAAACACCACTCACCACGACGTCAGCAACGAGTTGAACACCGTTAACAAAACTTTGCCAACCAGCTACATACATCCCAAGAACAAATTAAAACGTTCGCCAACTGGCTATATTCCAACACAACCAATCGAGTTGAACTTGTCCCCTGAGTTCTCCCTGCGCGCTGCGGTAATTACATCCAAATGTTTCTCTGGCGCAAAAGAGAAAACTAATCTTAAAAACGAAGGTTATCCTATAACCCTAGTTATATGGGGGAAAAAACGAAAAAAAAACGCAATAAAAAAATTTAAAACGGCGGTGCCCGGGCCCGGCCGAGCCAGAATTATTTATTAAAAAAAAAGCCCTACCCAGCCCGAACCCGCCGGGCCGGGCCGGGCCCTGTCGGGCCTGGGCAAGGTTGCAGTGCACTACTGCACACCAGGGGCGTCATTTTGGTATGGCAAGGTATGGCACTTGCCATACCTTGGCAAATAAAAAATTAAATATATATATATTTTTTTTTATTACAATTTTTTTTATGTTGATTTAGAATTCGAATGTCAACATTATGAACGAAGCTTCGAACTATTCGGTACAGCCCTAGCATGTTTTGATATTGTCAATTATCTCAGTTTTACTAAGTGACTTTTACTATGTCACACAAAAAAAGGAAAATGGACATACAGTACAGACGTTTTTTAATCAAAGGGCAGCAGAGACAAGTGATACAGGGACACAGGTACGGTCTTACAATGGCTTAGTGATTATAACAGTGCAGTTCAGCATTCAGTAACCCATACTTTTTGTAAATGTGTTTTTGATACTACATTCTGTTGAACACACACCTCAAAACCGTACCTAAGGAAAATTGGCTCAATTGCAAGAAAAAGAATAGACAGTTATGATATTACATTTTGCATATGTATGCAAAATATTGTGGTTCCCTGCTTTAGTCTGTTGACACATTTCTATACAAAAAATGCTTGTGTAGTCCTGTGTCATACCTAAATGTCATATAAGTGAATTGTATAGAAACAACTCACCAAAAGTGACTATTGCGCAACTGATTTGACAAAAAAAATCCACCAAGGGGGGGAAATCCCCCCTTCACCCCCCCTCCCTCCCTAATTGTCATACCTTGGGTTTTACTGAAATGACGCCACTGCTGCACACATACAGTAGCACTTTCCTACCTCCCTAATTGTCATACCTTGGGTTTTACTGAAATGACGCCACTGCTGCACACATACAGTAGCACTTTCCTACCTGCCCAAAGAGCTTTCATAATTGCCTTGCCTGTCCTTCACAAATTCACACATGCACTCAGAGCAATGGCAGCCAGACTCATTGGGAGCAATTTGGGGTTCAGTGTCTTGCCCAAGGACACTTCGGCATGTGAACAGAAGGAGCTGGGATTCAAACCAATTACCAAACAATTGACCATATGATCATTAGTTAACCTGCTCTACCTCTGAGCCAGTATTTTGTGGTACATTGAGGTATACTTTGGGGAACTTTGAGGTTCTTTGGGGTATTTCGTGATACTTTTGGTATTTTAGGGTATACTTTGGGGTACTTTGGGGTATACTTTGGGATATTTTGGGGTATTTTAGGGTACTTTGGGGTATTTTGGGGTACTTTGGGGTATTTTCTGGTACTTTGGGGTATTTTGGGGTATACTTTGGGGTATTTTGGGGTATACTTTCGGGTATTTTAGGGTACTTCGGGGTATTTTGGGGTACTTTAGGGTACTTTGGGATATTTTGGGGTACTTTGGGGTATTTTCTGGTACTTTGGGGTATTTTGGGGTATACTTTGGGGTATTTTGGGGTACTTTAGGGTACTTTGTGGTACTTTGGGGTATTTTGGGGTACTTTGGGGTATTTTGGGATACTTTGGGGTACTTTGGGGTATTTTGGGGTACTTTGGGGTATTTTAGGGTACTTTGGGGTACATTTGGGTACTTTGGGGTATTTTCTGGTACTTTGGGGTATTTTGGGGTATACTTTGGCAGTTTGGGGTACTTTGGGGTACTTTGGGGTATTTTAGGATACTTTGGGGTACTTTGGGGTATTTTGGGGTATATTTTGGGGTATTTTGGGGTACTTTGGTGTATTTTGGGGCACTTTAGGGTACTCTTTGGTACTTTGGGGTATTTTAGGGTACTTTGGGGTACTTTGGGGTATATTTGGGTACTTTGGGGTATTTTCTGGTACTTTGGGGTATTTTGGGGTATACTTTGGCAGTTTGGGGTACTTTGGGGTATTTTAGGATACTTTGGGGTATTTTGGGGTACTTAGGGGTATTTTGGGGTACTTTGGGGTATTTTCTGGTACTTTGGGGTGATTAGTAGGACCCTTGGAGAATTGTGATATCTGACTTATGAATATTGAGTGAGCTTTGATTCACTTGTTTTGTTTGTTGTGATGTTTTCTTGTGAGTACTTCAATGTTTGTGGTTTTATATTTTTATTTTACTTTTACATTTTTAAATTTTTTTATTTAAAATGTTTGGACCCCAGGACGAGTAGTCTCACTTTGGTGTGTAGACTAATGGGTATCCACAATAAAACAATACCACACAACAGGAGGTTAACCTTTCACTACCACACTACAAAAGGTTAACCCTTTCACTACCACACTACAGAGGGTTAACCTTTCACTACCACACTACAAAAGGTTAACCCTTTCACTACCACACTACAGAAGGTTAACCTTTCACTACCACACTACAAAAGGTTAACCCTTTCACTACCACACTACAGAAGGTTAACCTTTCACTACCACACTACAAAAGGTTAACCCTTTCACTACCACACTACAGAGGGTTAACATTTCACTACCACACTACAAAAGGTTAACCCTTTCACTACCACACTACAGAAGGTTAACCTTTCACTACCACACTACAAAAGGTTAACCCTTTCACTACCACACTACAGAAGGTTAACATTTCACTACCACACTACAGACGGTTAACCCTTCACTACCACACTACAAAAGGTTAACCCTTTCACTACCACACTACAGACGGTTAACCATCTGTAGTTGGTTGACTGAGATTTTTTATATTTATATATAATATATAAATATTAAATAACATTAGTCAGACAACATTATAAACTTAGTGTGCGCGGACTTCGCAGGACAGAGCAGCTTAAGTTTCATTTCTAGTAGAGTAGATTTAACTTCACGTAAAGGAGAGAAAGAAGGGTCTAGAGGCGATAATAAATAGTGTTGTCATGAGTTTATTAATCATGGGACATTTCACATCACCGTGGCAATCCTAGTCCTGTCTCATTATCCCGACATATGATTCTGACAAATCCACACGCAGGCTGATGCATTGTCTGCTATTCACATCAGCCAGTTGTCTTAACAGATTCATTGATTTTAAATGCTCAGAATTTTATTTTGTCATATGACTGTTGCACTTATGTTAACATATGCTAGCACTGAAACGCATGCCACTGTATTTAGCCAGAACATCTTATGAATAGACCCTGAGTCGGGTACAGCCCTAGTGTGTTGTAGGTTGGTTGAAACCGGACCAAAATGATAACGCTTGCATTTACACTCATTGCAGGCCGTTTGAAACTACCGCGGGCTGCACTTTGAGAATGCCTGTTCTAAAACATAAGATATGGCCATAGAGTTTATGGTGGATCTATGTACATTGACAATAGATCAGGGTTTCTGAGCCATTTTCATAAATAAAAATCCAATCACAGAAATGACATTTTGTACACAGTGTGTGCAGGGAGAACTTGATTCCTCCTGACAGAAGTCATTTGTCAAGCTTACTACTTACCTGACAGATTCAATACAAAGCCAACTATAAGCCGATTCAAACCTCAATATATACACACGCATTTCTACCAGCTGCCATCAATCAAAGTGTTCCCAGCAACAGACATGTTAGTCTGCACATTCTGTAGTTATTTTTTGCTTGGTCAAAGACAGAAGTTATTAGTTTTAATTTGCATGCACCCAAACTGAAAAGAACAAAGCAGTCTTCAATCCAAGTTCAAGTTTCAAGTTTCAAGTTTCTTTAATATTTGTCATACAGAAGTACAGAATACTTTTATACAAAATGCTTCTTACTGTTACGCTCCAGAGACTGTGCAAGACAAGATAAGTATGAAATAAAATAACATAGTAAAATTAGAAGTAAAAAAATTAGGTCACAAATGAAAGCATTTCTGTCCTCTTGATTAATTGAATGCTCAGTGTCAAGCTTCTGCAGTCGTTTTAGTTAGATAATAGATTTAGTTTAGTTTTGATACAATATAAATATTCTGCAAACAATGGAAATCCAACCTCAGCCACCGGATTCTACATCCTGACCTTTACTCCCATTCTGTCTCATGTCTAAATTGACGAAACCCCCGATCTGGGTATCTCTGACCTCAGATTTGGTCGAGCTCTTCATACAATAATAATAGCTGTCTTGCTTGTGGAAAAACCTGCCACCTTCCTGTCTTCACAGCAGTCATTGCTTGCTCATAAAATAGTACCTGTGCTGAGTCAACCTGCCAATCAAATCCCCATCAATGGAAAATGAACCCGCCCATACCCATGTTGATTGGTCCTTGTGCAAGACTAGAAAGCAGGGATCTTTGATTAAACACCTGCTATCAGTAGAATAGACAGTCAGAAAAAAAGTTTTAACTTTAACTTTTTAAAAGTAGAAACTTTTTTACTTTACTCAAGTGTGTTTTTAGCCAGATACTCTGACTTTTACTTGAGTAAGATTTTGAGAAGATACCCATACTTTCACTTAAGTAAGGGTACTTTTTACACCCCTGAGGAAAACTCAAGCACAGAGATACCTTTCATCGCTACAGGAAAACTCAGGTACAGAGATACCTTTCATCACTACACAATAGACACACAAGGAAAACTGCACATGATGCATACGTTGCTGTAAAGGTTTTCTCTAGCCTGCATCATAAATGCAGGGCACTCTTCCATTGTTTGTTTGTTTAACCTTTATTTACCCAGGGTAGGTTCGCTGAGCACAGATGCTCTTTTTCAGGAACGCCCTGCTTCACATTCACACAGTTCCATTGACACCTGGGAGCTGCCCAGTACAACCACAGTCTGACACCATTGGCCACTGAGCAACTCCACTGGAGCAGTTGGGGGTTAAGTGTCTTGCTCAAGGGCACTTCAGCAGCAGATTTTTCCTGCCGGTCCCGGGGATCGAACCGGCGACCTTCCGGTCACAAACCCGCTTCTCTAACCTTTAGGCCACCGCTGCCCCTTCTCTCCTAAAGCAGTGGGTATTCATCAGCATTTGTTTCCTTGAGACATCGTAATGCTTTTAATTATACACTCCATTGTAACTGAAGACAATAAAACAATATATGAATTGCCCTGTGAACATGTGGCTGAGGATTAGCGTGTCACTCTGCACAGCGAATAGACTCATTCTGCTTACTGTAACGGCGCCGCTTAATAGGCTTGGGCGGTATGACGGTATTACGGTATACCAGGGTATTTAGAAATCCCGACGGTATTGAAAATCAATACCGTCAAAACCGTCAAAATCACAGATGCGCTTCAGTTTCTATTACAGTGAAACAGAGTTTTGAGTGTAGTGCACACACGCGCCAGCAGAGGGCGAGACCCGTCCTCACTAGTGGAGCGAGTGGGTCACAACGGTGTTCACGTTTTACGGTAATGTTGCGACAGTGCTGTGAAAATACCTTAAAGCGTTGTGACGAGAGTTGGTGTGTGTTGTTGTGATGCACTGGTGGAGCAAGCAAATAATCCGTCTCTTATTATATGTGAACTAAAGAGTACAAGGTTTACACAACAGCCCCCACCCGCTTTTTTATTGTATTTGTACCGTCCTGTACTATCCGCTGTCAGCTGTTTATCTCTCTCTGTGAGCTTGATTAACTAGCGTTAGCTCACGTTAACTAGCGTTAGCTCTGCGGCTAATCTTAGATTACCCTGAACTAAATCAATGACTAGGTTATAAAGCATTCGAGTAGTTCTGTTTTGTTAAGGCTTCGCTCAGCACCAGTAGCACTGTACTTCACTTCGTGTACATACACCGAATAAAAAAATTCCACCATGTACCTTTACATCCCCATATTCGTCTGACCACACCCCCTTCCGCTTACCTTCATAAGCAGGTGTGTGGTCACCTACTCTCCTCCTTCTTCACTTTCACCACAAGGAAGTGCCTCGGTAGATCCCCACTTGACGAGGTTGTTAGCTGAAGAAAGTTGAGACGTGTTTACATTGTGCTTATTTTTTTCTTCTCTCATATATTCAATAGAAAAACCTAAGTCATAATGTCTACTCCGGAGGGTCGTGTTCGCAGCACCACTCTCCACCAGCGATTCTCCATTTCCACCTCCGTCGTACGTCCTGGAGCGGGGCTGTTGCCTCTCTCGTTGTTGACAGCCACGCCCGGTAGGCGTCCGATGGGTAGTTCGCCTCTCCAAGGAGCTGGTGCACCGGTGCCGTCGCCTATGCGATGGCCTGGTTCTGGCTCTGGTTCCTCTGTTTCCGAGGAATCATCCGCTGTTGGGCGGCCGGTTCCTTTGGTTCCAGGGGATTTGAGACACAAACTTTTTGCGTCGGCTTGCTCCCGTCGCAAGATGGTGGCTTGCAGACGCGAGCGGCAAGGGTTTGGTGAGTTGCTGGAGCCCAGTGAGGATGCGTCGGTCTCTACATGCCCGATGGAAACAGAGGATTACATGGTAGAGGCAAACGGGTTCTTATTTGAAGGCCCGGTGGAGACAGGTATCCCGCCCATCCAGGTAACACTGGAGGGGGTGAGATGTCTCCTTGGGGCGCCTCGTTTGAAGACGTTGGAGAAGAACCTCTGACTCGTCGGCGGGATGCCCTGCTATCAGCCACATCGGAGTGTGGCTCCTTGACCAGTAGCAGCCTGCTGTATGTGAGGGATGCGGGCTCGGTGGAGGAAAGTCTGCAGGGGGAACTGCAGGCTTTGTTTCCCGAGCTCATGGCGGTGGCGGCAGTCGCAAACGGTGTGCCGCTGCCGCAGCCACTGCCTGTTCCTGTCCCTGATGATCTCATAGGTCATTTATGGCAGCGTCGCCCGGTGAGAGGGGTAGACGTTGTCTACCCATTTTTCCCCTCAATGGGGGCCTATGTTCGTCAGGGCCAGGTGGTGTCCCACATCATAGGCCTCACCCCCGCCTACGTACAAGTTACGCGGGTGGCGGGTTTGGTCGACGGTATGAGGGAGGGCGTGCCACGGCTTGATAGGCCGATGGCCGCGCTACTCTGTCCGGAGGTGGTGTGGGAGCCGTTACGGAAGCCGGTTCCTCAAGGGAAATCGGCTAGGCGGTTGGCATACTGGAGCGACCAGTCATTTATCGCCGGAACACAATCTCTAGCTGCCGCGTCTAACATCGCGCAGCTGGCAAGATTCATGTCCGGGATATTGACGGGCGGCATGGAGCAGAGTGATGTACAACATGACCAGCTCTCCCAGGCGGCAGGAGCTGTCCTGCATCTGACTCAGCTGCAGGCCATAGCCGCTGGAAAAGTGCGCGCGCTGGCAACTCTGAACCAGCGCCACCTTTGGCTGGAGCAGGCGCGTGTGCCGGAGAAGAAGAGGCTTCCACTTCTGACGGCACCCCTCTCCGATGCTGGACTGTTCGGGAAGGCCCTACAGTTGATGACCTCAACCTGTAGAGAGATGCAGGAGGAACGCTCCGTGCTTCAACCTCATTTTCCCCCTCCCGACGTCGCCGGTGGGGTCAGACGGCTGCCACGTCGTCGAGCGTCTTCCGCCGTGGCTGCTGCTGCGACCACCGCTACTGCTGGTCCCTCGAGGAAGAAGACCAGGAGGAGAGAGAGCGCCGCCGCTACAGCCGACCCATCTACGCCCGGAGGTGACGGTAGGGACCGTCGAGACCAGCCGCTGATTGCTTACCGTCCCTCCGGGGCTCCCCGGGGTGGCAAATCCCGAGCGGCTCGTGGCGGCAGGCGCCGCTAGACCCAGTGACTTTTTCCCCCTGTGGTCCCCTCTGTTTTTCCCTTCCCGGCCTTGCCATATGATTTGTTTGAAAAATAAAAAGTTCCCTCTAAAGGGGGACTGTATTTTTTGTTAACAAACTGTGTGTTTCTTCACCAAACATATGATGGGGTTGCAAAGTGTGAATCTTCACTAGTATGGGTTGATAGGAGGGTTACGTTCATGTTAAGAGCTTTAAGCAAGGTCTGCAGCCTACACTCGGTTGAAAAAGGGTTTTTTCTACCTCGGCCTGAGTCTCCACATAAGGTAGAGGTTACTTGTATGTTCTGTTGCTTGCACGAGTAATGTTGAGCTACAACACTGTTGTGTTGGTTGCAGTAATGCTAGTATGAACACGTACCACGGCTCGGCCGTTCTCGCTCTCTCTATCAGTGTTTTTCTATGTTCAACATGGATGGGTGTAGGATTCACACACACACGCGACTTGGTTTTGTTGTAAACCCTGTTCACAGTTGTCTGTGGTTAGCATGCATTGTATTAGCTTGCGCTATTTATAATATTTTATTTTCAGCTTTTATAGTTTCACAAACACACATCAAGACAAATCACAAACACAAAGAAAATAAAAAATAAATAAAAAGAACAGAATGTTGCCAGACACTGTCACATCAATGAACAAACATACACCATGTCATATGCTATACACTAAGGACGCAAGGGGCTGATTCTCTGACATATATACACATACTGTACATATATATATACATATATATATACACACATACATAGTAGTGTTGTCGAAAATATCGAAAAATCGACACATATCGATTCTGAATACCCAAAACTGTTTCAATACTCATTTCCCGAAATATCGACACCTAATCATTTATAAAAAAAGATAAAAAAAAAAGGAAGTTGCATTGTTCACTTCAATACCCGCAATAGTACAGCAGTCCACACACACACATGTGCATTCAGTTAAGTCGGAACATGACTGCAATACAAAGTTCAGCCCGTCAGGCACATGCAACACAGACCAGTGTTTACATCTGTCTGCCTGAGAAAACACCATGCTCTGCAACAAAAAACGATTGAAGTGAGATGAACAGTTATTTCCAAATGTATGATCTAAAGATAAACAAAGGGTTTCAAAAGTGCCATATCTATCCTCTCCTACAGTACCAGAGAGAAGCTGAGGAGAACCAACCAGCAACAGAAGCAAAACCTATCAAAAAAAATTATAATTTAAGATTGAACCTTTTTCCCTGTGGTATCGAAAAAGGTATCGCATCGAAGCTCGAAATTCCACTATCCTGACAACACCAATACATAGTACAGAAAATACACAGGAGGACATTGAGAAGCACTTATGTTCTAGCTAAGCATTCCAAAAAGGGACCCCATATCATTTCAAATTTGTTCAAGGTCTCAGACCTACTGTGACGAATGCTTTCCAGCTGCAGAGAGGAGACCATCTCAGTGAGCCATCTTTTAAAATTTGGAGTGAATGAATGAATGAAAACTTTATTTAACAGATTGCAGAATGGGTACAATACAGTACGGCTCAATACATACAATTGTTAAGGGGATGCAGACCTGAGAAAGACGTTTGTCTTGTTTCCATCAGGGTCCCCCATTTTCAATTCATATAGACATATATGACATACATGACATACAGATAGTCAGTACTGCTACATCTATACATTTATGACATACCAGATTTGCAAATACAGTACTGTTTGTGATACAGAAGGAGTCAAGAAAAGGGAGTATATACATTTGACGTAGAAACTGTACATTGGAGGTTGGGTGGGGGGGGTTGGGTACATTGGGATATTGACAACCATACTGGGTAATTTACATTGGAGGTGGTTGGGGGGGGGGGGGGGGGGGGGCGGGGGGCACACTGTATAAACAAGTAACACTGTACATTGAGGGGGGGGGGGGAGGAGACACTGTACAAACAAACACAATTGTACATTGAACTATTGACAAAACCATACTAGGTAAATGACTGTACATTGGAGGGGGTTGGAATGATTGGGTTAGGATATTTACAGGGGCCAGTGTTGAATTGCAGTCTCCCGTAGGTGTCCCTTGAGAGAGGTTTTGAAAGTGGGTAGTGATCCACATTCCTTTACAGCTTTGGGTAGGGCGTTCCACATTGATGTGGCATAATTGCGAAACGTGTTTAGTCCCTTATTTGAGCCGAATCTGGGTTTGACATGATTTGTGGAGCTCCCTCTGGTGTTGTGATCGTGGTATTCACTGACCTTTGGGAAGTATTTTGACATGTACATGGGTACCTTGGTCGTGTAGTGTATCTTGTAGACCAGGCCCATTGCAAGTTGTTGTACTCTGTCGTCTACTCTAAGCCATCCTAGGTTGTCGAAGTGGGCAGGGGTGAGGTGGGTTCTAGGAGTAAGGTCAAGCAGTAGTCTGACCAGTTTGTTTTGAGATGTTTGTAATTTTGTTTTTAGCGCCTTTGAGGTGCTTTGGTACCATGAGGTGCAAGCATAGTCGTAGTACCCCTGAATGAGTGCTCCTGCCAGAGTCTTCAGGGTGTTCTTGTTTACCAGAGAGGAGATCCGGTACAAGAATCGAGTTCGTTGGTTGACTTTTTTTATTACATTGGATGCCATTTTGTCACAGGAGAGATTAGCCTCTAGGATGGACCCCAGGTAGGTAATTTCATCTTTCCTTGTGACAATATTGTCACCCACTGTAACTGAGAAGCCGTCGGTCTTGCTGAGTTTGTTATTTGAACCGAAGAGAATGGACTCTGTTTTGCCCATGTGTAATGATAGTTTGTTATCAGCGAGCCATATGCAGATTCTGCCTAGTTCCGAGCTGAGGGTTTTTTCAACCTGTAACTTGTTCTTGTCAGAGACCAGCAGGGCTGAGTCGTCCGCAAACAGGAACAAGTTGCAGTCACAAGCTGACGACATGTCATTTGCATAAATTAGGAACAGTAGCGGTCCTAGTATGCTTCCTTGTGGAACACCACAGCTCACTGTGAGGGGGGGGGATAGGGTACCGTTTACCTCCACCATCTGTTCCCTCCCCTCAAGGTAGGATTGCATCCAGCTCACTGATAGACTATCAAAACCAATTGCTTTTAGCTTGTCAATCAGAATGGAGTGATTGACCGTGTCAAAGGCCTTTTGTAGGTCCAGCATGACCATGCCGCAGTATTTGCCTGCGTCCACCTCTTGTTTGATGTGGTCATTCAAATAGAGAAGGCATGTGTCAGTGGAGTGGGATGTTCTGAAGCCAGATTGGAATTCGTAGATTAGATTTTTTTCCGCTAGGTACTTTTCGACCTGTTCGTAGACTATTTTTTCCATGACTTTCGAGATGGAGGTGAGAATAGAAACAGGGCGGTAGTTGCCTGGGTCTAATTTGCTGCCCTTTTTGTGCAGAGGGGTCACCCTCGCAATTTTGAAGTCCTTGGGGACGTGTCCCTGTTTTATGGAGAGGTTTATTATGTGTGTGATGATTGGTGTGATGGCGGCTGCTGAGTCTCTGAGGAATTTGGAGGGGATGTTGTCATGGCCAGTGGCCTTGTTAGGTTGGAGGGCGCTCAGTTTATTGAGTACCTCATCTGTTGTTACCATTTCCAGCTTGAAGTCGTCCTTGCGGACCCCTAGGTTTTTGTAGAAAGCTACTATGTGTTCTACCCCATAAAGCCCTGAGTGGGAGGGTAGTTTGTTTACCAGTGTTGTGGCTATGTTTGTGAAGAAAATGTTTAAGTAATTGGCTACATCCAGCTTGTCTGTGATGAGCGTGTTGTCAGTTTTTATGTTTATGTTTGAGAATCTGGTTTTAAGTTTTTTACTGCATCCTAGTTGACGACGTGTCTTTCCATTCCTTCAGGATAATTCTTTTGGCCACAGCCATACCAAACATCAGGGCCTCCTGCTCATTGTAAGGTAATTCTGCAGTGTTAGCTGAACAGCCGAGTAAAGCTAGAAGGCAGTCTGGGGCAATCTCTCTTTTGTACGCCTTGGTATACCAGTCAAAAATGTCTACCCAGTACTTAAATAGCTTGGGACAAAACCAAAACATATGTGAAAGATTACCCTCTGCGGACATGCAACGATCACAGATAGGCGATACAGAGGGATAGATTCTATGCAGTTTGGTTTTAGAGTAATGTAGTCTGTGAATGACCTTAAACTGTATAAGTTGGACTCTGGCATTAATAGAACATTTATGAATCCTGCTAAGTCCCTCCTCCCACATCTCATCAGAGATTTCCATACTAAGCTCTGTGGACCATACATCTTTAATGTGGTCGGAGGAAGCCATAGATTGGACAGAGAAATATGAAACAAAATCGGAGATCATGAGATTATAAAACTGGTAATCAGCAGGACATGTCTCAAAGTCTGGGATATTACTGCGGACATAATTTCTAACCTGCAGGTAACGAAAGAAGTGTGAGCTTGTAAGATTAAACTTAGACTTAAGTTCGTTAAATGAGGCAAAGTGACGATCAACATATAGATCTTTAATAGTGGCCAGTCCCTTTCCCTTCCATAATGAAAAAACAATATCAGATTGACCAGGGGGAAAATTATGGTTATCACATATTGGAGCATATGCCGAGGTTGAAGGTACTTTGAAAACCTTTTTGATTTGACTCAATATGCTCAGTGAGTTCCGAAGGATACAATTGTTGAGAGCCATCTTATTAATCGTATCACACTTAGAAAATAACATTGCAGGAAGAGAGCTTTTTAGGTTCACATGCGCCTCCATGTCTAGCCACCTGGGGGCGTCCATGGCTACTGTAGTATCACCTATGAAGTAATCTTGCCAGAAGGTCATGGCCCTTGCATTAGCAGCCCAGTAGTAGTGGAATACCGGCAGGGCCAGCCCCCCCATATGCTTTGGCTTCTGCAAGTGTGCTTTTGAAATACGATGTGCTTTATAGCCCCAGACAAATGGCAGAAGTATAGTGTCTATCTGTTTAAAGAAAGAGGCAGTCAAAAAAATTGGCACGCTCTGAAAAAGGTAAAGGAACCTGGGGAGAACCACCATTTTTATGACATTCACACGCCCCACCAAAGACACTGGCAAAATTCTCCACCTCTCCATATTTTTCTTCAATTTTGAGACCATTTCACCAAAGTTCAGTTTAAATAGGAGTTTGGGATCCTTTGGTATAACTACTCCCAGATAGGTGAAGTGGTCATATTCTATTTTAAAGGGTAAGCTGTCAGTAAAGGAAGAGTCTAGGTTCCCTGAGATGGGCATGAACACACTTTTCTCCCAGTTAATGGAGTAACCAGAGAAAGTACCAAACTGCCTGATTAAATCTAGGAGGCATGGGACGGAGGAGGCAGGATCAGCAAGATACAGGACCACATCATCCGCATATAGCGAAATACGGCTCTCATACTTTCCCAACTTTATTCCTGTGATGTTGGGATGACTCCTGATACTGATAGCCAGGGGTTCGAGGGCTAAATTGAACAGTAAGGGACTAATACAACATCCTTGTCGGGTGCCGCGATGGAGTGGGAAGGAGTCAGATCTATCAGAATTGGTAAGAATGGAAGCTCTGGGATGAGCATACAACATTCCAATAAGAGAACGAAACCTGTCACCGAAACCAAAGCGCTGGAGGACACTGAACATATATTTCCATTCGATCTGGTCGAATGCCTTTTCAGCGTCAAGTGATATGATCGCCGGCTTAGTGTCCTTTCTTTGGTTAGAGTACAATATGTTTAGTAATTTCCGAATATTAGAAAAAGCAAGCCTGCCAGGAATGAATCCCGTTTGGTCGGAGTGGACGAGAGATCCGACATGCTGAGCCAACCTAGTGGCCAACACCTTGGCAACTGTCTTTTGGTCAAAATTTAACAAACGTATAGGCCGGAACCCTGCTGGATCAGTCCCATCCCTACCTTTCTTGAGTAAAAGGCACACATTTGCTTCGTAAAGGGAGTCAGGGAAGACATTATTAGTGATAGAATGTTGAATCATTCTAAGAAGTAGAGGGGCCAAAATGTCACTGTAAGCTTTATAAAACTCCGCCCCATACCCATCCGGGCCAGCGGCCTTCCCGCTAGGGAAAGACTTTATTGCACTTGTTATTTCCTGCAGGCAGGGACCGAAACTAGAGAGCGCCGCCCGCCATTTGCGGGCAGTTTTTACGTTTGGCGCCTCCCACTTAGAGGACTGACCGCCGTGTGGCGGCCAATCAAATGGTCCTGTGAAAACCGAAAATCATGATCCAATTCTGAGCGGAGTTCTCACTCGCTGTCTGAGCGCATTGCTGCTCCTAAACCTCCCCTACCTGTTTCTGTATGCTGCATGTAAACACACAGTCACCGTGACTGATGTTAGTCTACTCTAGTCAGAGAGACCTCCGTGAGCTGATGTTAGCTACTGTTACAAAATGACCCAGTCAACTATTCACTTTTAGTTTAATACATGAGGCATTGTGTAACGTTATCCAGCTGGCTAGCTTCTGATAGCTCCCGACATAAACAACTGCAAGTGTCCAGTTACATCGCATGAGGGCTGCAGCGCTGCTGACTAGGGTCCAGGTGCAGGGTAGGAGAATCCTTTAATGCTGAATGTAAGAGTTTAGGGTCTAGCTGTAGCGCCGGAGAATCCTTGCTGGAGCTGGAGGCCACTAGAGTATACACACAGACAGTGGAGCTGTTTGCAGACAGCGAGGTGGCGATGTCTCGCAGATAATACAACTACAAGTATGATTATATAATATATATATTTTATTAAAAAAATAAATTGTATATAAAATAATAATAATTTTTTTTTTATCAAAAAAAAGTTGGCAGGTAAGAAATCTGCTTGGCGGGTAGATTCTTCCCATCTACCCGCCACTGGCCGGTGAGTCAAAAAGTTAATTTCGCTCCCTGCCTGCAGGCTGAAATCAGCATCTAGCTCATCCCTTGCCCTATCACTACATATCAATATTGTCCAGGAAGCTCTCAACCTCAGAGTCTGGGGCATGGCATCTAGAGGTATAAAGGCCAGTATAAAATTCTTTAAAACGGTCATTTATGTCTTTAGGGTTAGTCAGCAAGCTGCCCGATATAGATTTGATATTATGAATTGCCTGGCTGGCCTGTACACCCCTCAGCTGCCTAGCCAACAGTCTGTCTGGTTTATCACTTAGTTCAAAGTGCTTCTGTCTGAGTTTAAGGAGGAGGGTACTAACCTACTTGCCCAGAATAGAATTGTATTCATACTTCAATTTTAAAATGTTATTTAAGTCCATTTGGGATTGTGATAGTCTGTAAACCTGCTCCAGCGAGGGGAGCCGTGCCTCAATCTCAGCCAGGCGCTTACGTCTTTCTCTCTTTCCAAAGGCTTCATAAGATATAATGTGCCCTCTCAATACCACCTTAAGAGACTCCCATAGTGTAGCGTCGGAGACATCACCGGTATCATTAGTCTCCATAAACTCAATGAGTCGAGATCTCATTTGATCCCGAAATGCTTTCTCCGAGAGCAAAGAGGGGTTGAAGCGCCAACTGTATCGCGTCTGTGGCAGTGCCAGCGTTACCAACATAGTGATTGGCGCATGATCTGAAATAAGGATGCTATGATATTTAGTTTGCAGCACACTAGATATAAATTTAGCATCGACAAGAAAATAATCTATTCTTGTATACGATTTGTGGACGTGGGAAAAGAAAGAATAATCCCTGTCTGTAGGGTGCTGCAATCTCCATATTTCAACTATGTTCATAGAACGCATTAAATTGTTTAGTACTCCAACGGAATTAATGGTCGGAGGCGGACGAGTGGACGTACGATCAAGATAGGGATCTAGATAGCAATTAAAATCTCCACCTAAAATCAAGTTGGTGGTATTCAGATCAGGGATTATGTCAAATATTTTACGAAAAAAGCTTGGGTCGTCAATGTTAGGACCATAAATATTCAGGCATGTTATTGGTAGTGAATTAATGCTACCAGACACCATGACATATCTGCCTCCGGGGTCGGAGACTACCGTGGTCATTTGAAATGGGACAAATTTACTAAATAAAATAGCAACCCCTCTTGCTTTGGAAGAAAAAGCAGATTGGTACACTTGTGACACCCAGTGCTTCCTCAGGCACCTCTGTTCCGTTGGAGCTATATGAGTCTCTTGTAAAAATATAATATCTGCAGACAATGTTTTCAAATGAGCAAATACTTTTCCCCTTTTAACTGCACTACCCAATCCTTTAGTGTTCCATGACACCATCGTAATAGGCTTCTCACCCCCCGATATATTAACCCCTTGCGTCATCACGACCAAGTGATAACAATCTTAATACAAACAGCATGGTATATGAAGTACATTTGAATCCATTGATCATCCACCTTCTTGAAAGAGACTTCAGATACAAAAATATAACAATAAGGACTGGCAACACAATAAACCCCCCCACCCCCCAACCGCCGCTTACCAAAACTGAACGGCAAAATCCCCATATACTCACGAAGACAGCTGGGCAAAAGAATAGGCATCGCATTGCACCGGTTAACGTTATAGTTACCAATACCTAGACAGCTGTCCCTCCACAACTCAGTGGATGAAAAATAATAAAGTGTTCACACGTGTCTTATGTTGAATAGTCAACAAATCAGTTTATATACAGTCAGCTTGAGGCCGCCAGCATGGGACCAGGTCCATCAGTTGAGAGAGTCTTGGAAAAGCGCACAGCCTCCTCCGGGGTGCCAAACATTGTGAGAGTAGAGTTGTGCTCGACGCGCAACTTGGCTGGGAAGCGTAGGCTGTATTTCACATTTGCCTCTCGGAGGGTCTTCATCACATCACTGAAGGCTCTGCGCTGGGTCATCACGTCCGCTGTATAATCAGGAAAAATATACACTCTGGATCCTTTGTAGTAAAGAGGGCCGTGCTCGCGGCTGAGACGCAGGACCCGGTCCTTGTCTTTGTCGTGGTGCATCTTGGCGATAATCGTGCGTGGTTTCTCCCCCTCAGCGGGCTTGGCTAACAGGATACGATGGGCTCTGTCCACTTTAATTGGCTTGGTGAAGTTTTCACTGCCAAGTAGTTGCGAGACCAACTCGGTCACAAAGTCAGTAGGCCTTCCCTTCTCCTCGCCCTCTTTGATTCCCACGAATTTGAGGTTCAGCCGGCGGGACCGGCCCTCTAAGTCGTTGAGCTTAGCCCGGAGTTCTGTGTTTTCCTTCCGTAAGGATTTTTGGGATTCTTCCAGGAGTTTCAGACGCGCGTCGTGGTCGTTCACCGTCACTTCTATCCCCGTCACTAGCTGCTTCACGCTGTTCTGCTCGGACTGCAGGGATGCCAAAGTGGCTTCAAACTTGTCCAAACGGGATGTGATAGAGACTCGGGTCTCGTCCATCGCTTTCTTCAGACTCTTACCCTGGCTTTCAATTGCAGCCAGAATAGCAGCGCTGGCAGTGTCGTCAGATGTTTGGGCTGCTGCTGCTTGTCTCGTAGTGGCCATTGTTTGTCGTTTGCCAGCTGCGGTTGCCTTTTTTTTGTTTGTTTGGCCCCTTCCCATCGGTAAATTCCATATAATCTCAACTTTCCACGGCGGTAGTGTTATATTTAGTCTGTTGATACTTTTTCAAGCAAACTGTTAGATAAACGTGTGTTTTTTATACAAAATTAGAAGTTGAGGAGGGAGCTCAGAAAAATGCGACTACTCCATTCACCGCTCACTAGCGCCCCCTAGCTTGCGCTATTCATTAGCATTGCTATTAAATGTATCGTGTGCTAAAGTTGTTGCTGTGTGCAAGGAAAGGGCTTGTGAGGGGGTACCGGATAAACCCCTCCTTCCCTCTTCTGATTGGTCAGGGGGTTTATTCATCTCTTGTCAGTCCAGTCAGGGCCAAGCCGTTAGGCGACTTGGCAGGGAGGGGGGGGGGGGGGGGGGGGTGGGGGGTATTGGGTTTCCCCCCGTCATAGCACACGTCACTACGCACGTTGCTATTGACGATGGCTTCTGTGAGTTAGACCCGTATGACTGTCTGTTGTTGTCAAAGTGTCGGGATAGAGCGTGGATTCCACTACGCTCGATATATGTGTAACATGACTCAAGATTACCATGGCTTTTTCAATCTATGGCTCACGTGGGAAGTCTCTCTGGGGAACTCCGTCTAATCCTCTGTGGTGGGGGTGACTGGATATAAAAATGTAAACAGTTTTTATCCTCAGCTGTGTCAAATGGGATTCATACAGTCGGTGCTTCTTTTCTTTTTTAATAAAAAAGTGTGGAGTATAGGAAGCACCACACCCTTCTTGTCGTTCTCCCAGGCGCCTTGAGGATTCAATGAAGAGTCTAAATTAGCCTGTTCATTGATGTGGTTGTGTCCCGACGCATGCATGGTGCTAGCTCGGGGTGTTTCTGATGGGAATCATGCGTGTAGCTAGTACGCCTTGGTTGCTTGTGGTTAAAACAGCGTTTTATAAAGCAACTGGGATGGAGGGTTTGTCCTCTTCCGAGAACCTGTTACTGGTTCTCGACGGGTTCTCGTTCATGTCTGGGGGATGTTAACAGAATACGATCGGAACATAGGTAGAGGGGTCTCACGCCCTTGGGGTGGGCCACCGAGCACGGTTCACACCAGCCCGTCTGGGTGGCGCCCTCTTTTCATGTTTTTTGATCGACACGCATATCTGCCCCTTCTCACGGAGTAGGCAGGTCGGCGTGGTTAGGGCACAGGACTGGTTTTGGTCACACTGGTCCAGGTCAGTTAACCCGTTGTCCGCCGGGGATGCAGATCTGCTGTTCTGGTACCCTGAGGGACTTGGGCTTTTTTCGGGGGAAAAATGCCGGGTCGGCCCGGGGTGTCACAAGGTTAGGCGTTATGGAGACCCTTGTTGGGTACTCTTTTGTACCTGGCACTATCTTAAGGGGCTGGTTCTCTTTTCTTCGCTCCTCTCTCACGCATGGCGAAGAGAGGGCTGTTGGGGTGGTCTTCTGGACCTTCTCTCCCGAAGTAAAGTTCCGTTGATACCGTAGACCTGGGATAACCCTTTTTCTTGAGGGGTTATAGGAACAACCACCGCATATGGTACCAAGGGGGTGGTTGATTCCCTGGTGTGTTGGAGCAGAGTCAACTCCCGGGTTACCCGATTGAGTGTGCCCCTGCACGTTCATGACGTCTGCCAATCATGTCAGCCTTCTCTGCCTCAACCCCTCGGGGTGGGTTTTTTTTTATGGAGGCTTTGTCATGGTGATCAACAACGCCAGCATACGCCCCTTCCGCCGGGGGGGCTGTTTTCAGCTGACTCCTTTGGCGCCTGTCTCGTCCGCAGTGCTCCAGGCTCAGGTTACAGCCTGCTGCCTGGTTTCCCCGGTGCGCTGCCTGCTTCCGTTGGTTAACCTTTTGAGTGCTTAAGGCCATGCTGACTGCCTGTGTTTCAGGGTCAGTGTGCCAGGCGGTGTGCTATTGGGGGGAAAGGGCCCGCTCTTGGAGGGGCCCTATCCGAATACGCTGGCGATGTGGGGGGCGGTGTCACTAAGTGACCACCTGGTGGGGTCTTGATGCCTGGCGTCATTGACCTCTCAAGGCCCCCTTTTTCCAGGGGATCCAGTCCCTTCAGTGGGACTGGGTCTTCCTTCGCGCTCCGCTGCTACGGCCTTGCCACGGGGTTAGGGTTGCTCTTGACCCCGTGATTTTGGGGGCAGTAACGAGGTTGTTCCTTCCGTTCATTCCCTGGTGGCATGCGGGTTGTGCGTGTGTGTAGTCGTGGGGTCAAGCCACGGTCTGCTCACCCTGTGCGTTGAGTTGCTTGAGTTCCTCTTCGCCTGGTCGGATCCGTCTCTCTCCCGTAAGCCTCCAATAGGGAGGGTGTCCTCCATTAGGGAGGGTCGGGGGGGCTCGGTCCTCCCCGGTCTGATGGTTGTGGGGGGGCTCAGCGGGGTGTATTTGTCGGGCTAAGGCTCCCGCTCAGCCCCCGTTGTGCTACTGGTGCTGAGCGAAGCCTTAACGAAACAGAACGTAAGGTTATGTATATAACCAAGTTCTGTGAGTTATGGTGCGCTCAGCACCAGGACGCCGCTGCTGCCCTTGATCTCGCCTTGTGGTGAAAGTTTGGGAAGGAGGCGAGTAGGTGACCACACAGCTGCTTATGAAGGTAAGCGGAAGGGGGTGTGGTCAGACTAATATGGGGATGTAAAGGTACATGGTGGAATTTTTTTATTCAGTGTATGTACACGAAGTGAAGTACAGTGCTACTGGTGCTGAGCGCACCATAACTCACAGAACTTGGTTATATACATAACCTTACGTTTTCACTGCACATAGAAGTAGCCAAACAGCGGGAGCATTTCGGGAGCATATGACCAAAACCCAGGCAATTTCGAGCCCTTAAGGAATCAAATAGTCTGCCATGGCTAGGCTACATGCTAACGCTAACGGTGCGGGCTTCTGACTACCATTCCCTGAGAGCTAGCAATGATTTGTTTACTTGGTAACACAGGTTGCCCCCCCCCCCCCCCCCCCCCCCCGCTGATAAATGAAAGTCATACCGTCATATACCGTATACCGGGGTATTATGTCATCAGGGTATGACGGTGTGAAAAAAATGATACCGCCCAAGCCTACCGCTTAACACTTTGAGTGCCAATGACGTTATATGTCGTTAGTTCATGCCGACCGTTGAATGCCAGCAACGACATATAGCGTTTGTTTGACGTTTTTTATTTATTTATTAGCGATTTGAATTCATATTTCATCAATCTAGTCTCACGTTAGTGCAGCAACCTCTCTCTGAGCTCCATTGGGAAAATACCGCCCCCTATCGTCTCTCCCCGTTGTACTGCACCCCATTGGATTAGACTGATGGGGGGGGGGGAAATCCAGTTTCCTCATTTTACTTATCCGGCAAGCCATCCGGAGAGATCCAAATCTTCGCCGACCCTCAGAACAGCGTGGAATCGGTATTTCCAGTACCCAGCGCTGAATCAATAAACGCGATCGATATTTGGAATGACGATCAGGAATTGGAATAATATTTTTGGAGAACATCTGATCTGAGGTAAGGAATCTATTTTACCAGTCTTAGGATAATCGGATCTGTTTTCACAGAGATATCAGCGTGTGTCGTGTGTGTGTGTGTGTGTGTGTGTGTGTGTGTGTGTGTGTGTGTGTGTGTGTGTGTGTGTGTGTGTGTGTGTGTGTGTGTGTGTGTGTGTGTGTGTGTGCGCTGATCAGGAAATGAGAGAATAGATTTTTCAGCTCGCTTCTCTAGCGTGCATAAGTACACATACTATCGATAATCTAGCGTTTATTTGAAAACTATTCATAAATAGGCAGAAAAATTACAACGTTTTTTGTGTATTCCAGAATATTCCAGTAAAGGCTGTTTATCACAGAATCTTTATATTTTCCTGAAACTTTCAAGAAAACGAGGGTTTTTCAAAATGGTATAAAACGGAAATGAACCGATTAAAAAAACAATCCGTTTCGACAATGTTGACTGCAAACAAGTCATTGATAAGCGACGGCCAGATTAGACACATTAATTTAAGACGTTCACAACGCTATCATTGAAGTGGGTGCTGGCATTCAACCATGTTCTGAGGCACCAAGCTCCGGCATTGAAAGTGTTAACGTGCAACTGTTCTTGATTTTAACATTATGCCAAGTTCACAAACAGTCTCAGTCCCTTTAAGGATTGGATCTCGCACTGAAATTCTCCAAACTATCATCACAATTTACCATAAAATGGTAATGTGTGGAAATAAAACCTACCCGTATGATAAAACATTCAGTATTCTCATAGAAGTCATAGCATTAGCTGTCATAGTATTTTTCTACCAAACGACAAAAGCCAGTGCAGTTATAGACTGGCTTCGTGTTTACCAATATAAAACAATATTGCTAGGTGTGGACTTAGTAGGTAGTTAAGATTATTAAGATATGGTAGATATTAAGACTATGATTACAGTGTAGGGCAGTTGTAGACAGTGAAAGCTGTAGGTAGGTATAAATTGAGTATAGGCAACAGAGTTCAGAGTCGCACAGTATGGGTAATAATAATAATAATAATAATAATAATAATAATAATAATAATAATAATAATAATTCATTTAATTTATATAGCGCTTCTCAATAACCCGAAGTCGCTGACAATAGTCGGGAGCAAGAGTACAAACAAAGAAACAAAAGCAAAGAAACAAAAACAAAGAAACAACAAAGAAACAAAACAAAAGGAACATGAGACCATGGGGGGAACAGGGAAGACAGCATGATGGCACAAAAAAGACTGGAGACAGACATCAATCAGGTTAGAGGGGGGGGGGGTTTATGGGTGGGGGGGGTTGAAGGCAAGGGAGAACAGGTGGGTTTTGAGGCGAGCTTTGAAGGTGGAGAGTGTAGGGGAGTCTCTGATGGACTGGGGGAGGGAGTTCCAGAGTCGGGGTGCAGTACGAGAGAAGGCCCGATCTCCAAAGTTTTTAAGCTTGGATATCGGGACAGTGAGGGAGGCAGTGGAGGAGGACCGGAGGGAACGGGTGGGGCGGTAGGGAAGAAGGAGATCAGTCAGGTAGGGGGGGGGCAGGCTGTGGAGGGCTTTGATGGTGAGGAGTAGTGTTTTAAAGTTTATGCAGTGTTTGATCGGGAGCCAGTGGAGGGAGTGGAGGACAGGAGTGATGTGTTCGCGGGACCGGGTGTTAGTGAGGAGGCGGGCGGCTGAATTTTGGACCATTTGCAGTTTATGGAGGGAGCGGGAGGTGATACCAGTGAGGAGGGAGTTGCAGTAGTCCAGGCGGGAGGAGATGAAGGCGTGAATGAGGGATTCAGCAGCAGGGGGGGAGAGGCAGTGACGGATTTTTGCAATGTTGCGGAGGTGAAAGTATGATATTTTTATGATGGAGCGGACGTGGGGGTCAAATGAGAGGGTGGGGTCAAAGAGGACACCAAGGTTTCGGACTAGGGGGGAGGGGGTGATGGTGGAGTCGTTGATGGTGAGTGTGATGGGTCCGGATCTGGTGAGGGTGGTTTTGGTGCCAATGATGAGAAGTTCAGTCTTGTCACTGTTCAGTTTGAGGAAGTTGTGAGTCATCCAAGTTTGGAGTTCGGTGATGCAGGATTCGATGTGACTGAGGGGTGGGCTGTGGGGGGATTGTGTACTGATGTAGATTTGGGTGTCGTCAGCGTAGCAGTGGAAGTTGAGGTGGTATTTACGGATGATGTGACCAAGGGGGAGAATGTAGCAGATGAAGAGCAGGGGGCCAATGACTGAGCCTTGGGGGACCCCCTGTGTGACTGGGGAGAGGGAGGAGGTGTGGCCGGAGAGGGAGATGAATTGGTGTCTGTCTGTGAGGTAGGAGGAGAACCTGCCAAGTGCTGTGCCCTCAACACCCAGTTGGTGCAGCCTTTGGAGGAGGATGGAGTGACACACTGTGTCAAAGGCTGCACTGAGATCGAGTAGGATCAGGATGTTGAGGGCACCGGAGTCAGCGGAGATGAGGAGGTCGTTGATGACTTTAACCAGTGCAGTTTCGGTGCTGTGAGCGGGACGGAAGCCAGACTGAAGGGGTTCATAGAGGGTGTTGGACTGGAGATGGGAGTGGAGTTGGGAGGCAGCAATGCGTTCCAGTGTTTTAGAGAAAAAAGGAAGATTGGATATGGGGCGGTAGTTGGAGAGGCTGGATGGGTCAAGGGTGGGTTTTTTGAGGACAGGGGTGACAGTGGCGAGTTTATAGGGGGAGGGGACGTGGCCTAGGGATAGTGACTGGTTGAAAAGGGCGGTGAGGTGGGGGATGTGAGCAGGGAGGCAGGCTTTGGTGAGAGTAGTGGGTAGGGGGTCAAGGGAGCAGGTAGTGGTCTTGGAGGTGGTCATGAGGTCCATGATGAAGGAGGAGTCGACTGGGGCGAAGGCAGTAAAAGGGGTGGGAGGGATGGAGTCAGGTGGGGGGAAAATGATGGTGGGGGGGGGGCGAGGGTGGGGGAATTGGCAATGCGGGCAGTCAGTGAGCTGTTGATTAGAGATACTTTATTATTGAAGAAGAGGAGAAACGAGTTGCAGAGGTCAGGGGAGGAGAGTGAGTTATTGTCCGGGGGTTGTAGGAGTTTCTTGACAGTGGAGAAGAGGGTCCGGGGGTTGCGGTTGCTGCTGTTGATGATGGTGGAGTAGTGGGCAGATTTGGCAGCTTGGAGTGCATCACGGTAGGAGGAGACGTGCTGTTTGTGGAGGTCGGCGTGGATGGTGAGGTGGGTTTTTTTATAGAGGCGTTCTAATTGACGGACGGGCTGCTTCATAGAGCGGAGTTCCGGAGTGTACCAGGGGGAGGAGGTGGTGAATGAGACAGTGATGGTTTTCAGGGGTGCCAGTGAGTCGAGGGAGTCAGAGAGAGTAGAGTTGAGGAGGAAGGCATAGTCGTCGGGGTTAGAGGGGGCGGAGTCAGGGGGAAAGGCAGAGGATATGGACTGAGACAGTGTGAGAGGGTCAATGGATTTTATGTTACGGAAAGAGATGGTGCGTTTATTGGAGTGGTGGGGTGGGGGAAGGGGAGCAGCAAAAAGGATGCAGTAGTGGTCAGAGAGTGGGGATTGGATATGGGTAGGGAGGCAGAGCAAACAAGGTCAAGTGTGTGGCATTTGTAATGGGTGGGAAAGTTGATGTGCTGGGTGAGGCTAAAACAGTCAAGGAGGGAGAGGAAGTCAGGAGTGAGGTTTGAGTTTGGTTGGTCAACATGGATGTTGAGGTCACCGGTAAGTAGGAGGCGGGGGGAGAGAGTGGAGGCTATGGACGGTGAGGGTATATGCGGCGGCTATATCCTCTTATCATGAGGGGTTTGAGGGTGTTGTATTGTTCAGCCACCCTCTTACGAAGCATTTCCTGCTTGGCGTTCGACGCCTTAAGCCGGTGAAACGCTCTCTGGCTCCGAGCTGGGATTTTCAATTGGTCCTCGGTCGGTTGTCCATGGCCCCGTTTGAGCCTCTTGAGCAAGCGCCGTTGGAACAGCTGTCGTTCAAGACCACGTTCTTGCTGGCCATCACCTCCGCTAAGCGCGTGGGTGAGCTTTGTGCTCTCTCGGTGCGGACCGAGTGCCTGTCTATTCGTTCCGATAGCGGTGCCACTCTGCGGCCTAATCCAGCCTTAGTGCCGAAAAATATCCGGAGTTCTTTCCGCTCCAGGGATATTATGGTTCAGGCGTTTCATCCGCCTCCTCACGCTAGTGAGTTGGAGGCGGGCCTTCACCTGTCATGTCCGGTCCGGGCTTTGGGGATTTACCTCAGCCGTACTCAGGGCCTCAGGGCTACCGATCAGCTCTTTGTCTGTTACGGTGGCTCTCGTGCTGGTAAGGCACTGTCGAAACAGCGCCTGTCCCATTGGTTGTGCGAGGGCATTGCCCTTTGCTACACGTTGGCCAGGCTGGCTCCCCCTGGGGGCGTCAGGGCGCACTCCACTCGTGGGGTGGCGGCCTCTGCCGCCCTGCTGGGTGGGGCTTCGGTGGAGGACATCTGTGCTGCGGCTTCGTGGTCCTCACCAGGTCCCTTCGTAAGGTTTTACCTCATGGACATGACCGGGGATTCTGTCTCCCAGGCGGTTCTGAGGTCTGGAACCTCTCCTGCTTCCCGTCCTTTGGTGGGGTAGCATGGGTGTGTGGGTGTGGGCCACAATGTGTTGTGTCACACGTGGTTCCGCCTGTGCTGTGTGTTCAAGAGGTTCTAGTTCCCTCTTGTTCGCACTCGGGTGGAGTTGACTGCCGCCCCCTCTTCATTAGGAAGGATGGCGTGACGGGACTCCCCTCCCCCCTGATGTGGGCTTTCGGGTCCTCAGGGGGTGCATTTGTCGGTCCTCGCGTCTGCTCTGTCCCCATATCTCGATGGCGAAGAGCAGGACGCGATTCGCCAGTACGACTAATATAACGATAGGTTATGTATATAACCTAGTTATATGAGTACTGGCTGAGCGTCCTGCTCTTAGCTTGCCCTGAGGTCCCTTGGGGAAACTTTTCTTTGGAAACGTTTTTTTCCGAGGAAGAGCGAGTGGTGACCACGCCTAGTGCTATATATAGTACGTCACTAGGGCGGGGCCTGGCAGGTGCTGGGTGTATTTGTTTTTATTCGTTGATGGAGTACACTAGGTACTGGAGATGAGGTATATCTCGATGGCGAAGAGCAGGACGCTCAGCCAGTACTCATATAACTAGGTTATATACATAACCTATCGGTTGGTCCGGGCGGGTTACTGCTACAAATACATTTGTCTGTGTGACTGTTCATAAAATAGAAACAATCATTTCAAATTAATAAGATTAATAAAAAAAAAGGCATTATTACTGGGTGCACCGATAAAACCTTTTCACACTGCTGTGATATGGATCGTAGTCCTGATCTATCTTACTGTTATTTTCAACCATTGGTAGTAATGAGTCTTTAAAACTGTACTAACTGTACTTTTAGAAGAAGTACCATTCAGTTTCTCATTTTAACTCCTCTAATAAAACACTTCTTTGTGAAACTCCACCCCCACGCCCAACCTGCCACTATAGCAGCTAATAATGAAATAAAATCTTAATGGGTCTGTTGATACAAATTCAGAATATGTATCCTCTTTAAAAGAAAACAGGGCTTATACCAAGGGAGATATGAACATTAGCATGCAGCATGCAGCAGATCTGGCTGGGGAATACAATAAACTCCCCCATGTTTACACACAGCATGCAGAACATACAGCCTAAGAGACACACTCCTCTGACAATGTGATACTGCCAATACCGGATTGCACTTTCAGTCAGTACGACTACAGATTAATCTCAGGTTGGTTTCCTTTTGGACATATAGCATATTTTGCAACAAAACCATCTCAATTTCCTCTATTGAGCCACAGACCTCACGTTCTGGCGTCTTAATCTGAACGTGAACCCTCACAGAGAAACTTTCCAACCCCCCCCCCCACTTACTGGACCTTTCTTCAAATGCACTCAACTCTCTGAGCACGCCTGAAATCTCCTGTCTCCCTCCTTCACTCCAAATGAACTCCAAAGGTCGTCCTCCTCTCCCCATCCATCCCGTTATAATGTACCCCTTTCAACCCCTTATATCCGCCCTAAGCTCCTTCCTCTCACTCTGATCTCCCATCTCTTTCTCTCTATTCCTCTCAGACTTCCTCTTAGCCTTTCTTACACTTGGTATAGTCTCACTTGCTCTAAAAAAAAAAAAAAAAAAAACAACAACAACTAAACTCATACCTCTGAAAGCCAGCCGTCATTGCACAGATCCGGGCCAAACAGAGGGTGCGTGTGCGTGTGTGTGTGGTGGGGGTATGAAGATGTCAATAATGTGGGAAAGAACATTGCATTCTGTAATTATCTATTCTGTGTACCGTGTTGTAGTAATTCTTGTCTGATCAAAACTACAGAGACAGTCTATATACTGTAACGAGGAGACAGTTTTGAATGGCCGAATCCAGAACACAAAGATGGTGGCATCAAACAAACGTACTTGCAAGAAATGAAAAAAAGTAATTAAATCATATGCACCTACCATATTGATTGATGACACAGGTCCAATGCTATTCACGAATATGTCCACGTCTATGACGGTCGGTTTGACTGCAAAAGAAAGATAAATGATTAATGGCCTTTCGCCTTTGATTCAATTCAAGTTGCATACCTTGATCATCTGTATGCCTCAAAGAGAACAAAGGAAGAGTGGGGAGTCATTGAATAAGGCTGCCTGGGGTTATAATGAATGAAAATATACCAGCTGCCCCCATCTTCATGTTCCCTACTTCAATATTACTGCCAATGTCAATGCTTTCTACATGTCTGTATCAAGTGGTCTCTTGGCCATGCAGCAGAGATTAACCCTTGAGGCCCTCGACCTAGCATACCGTGCGGCAAAGGGAACCGATCCCGCCTACCTCCGGTCAATGGTTTCTAACTATACACCATCAAGACCCCTACGCTCTGCATCTTCTGGCCACCTCAGACCTACTCCTATCCGAGCTCCGGGAGGGTCATCAAAGAGAAGTCGCCTATTCTCAGTCCTTGCCCCACAATGGTGGAATGAACTACCCACCCCAGTTAGGACAGCCGAAACCCGTCCAATCTTTCGCCGTCGACTAAAGACGCACTTCTTCAACCATTATCTGAAAAAAATAAATAATAATAATATCTAACCCTAACTAACCTTACTGTCATGCACTTGTCCTAATAAACTAACCTACACTGTAGCACTCAACACTTTGATGAACATTGTTACTCAGCTGATAGAGTTGTGCCCTTCCTGATGACTTGTCATACAGAACTTGTAAGTCGCTTTGGATAAAAGCGTCAGCTAAATGACTAAATGTAAATGTAAGTTGTGTGAGTCCTTGTCCACTTCACTCGTTGTGGGAACATCAACAATTTGCCCTTAAAGGCACATTTTGCTGATTTTTAACCAGAATTATATCGTCCTGTTGTGAGGAGGACATGTACAGTACAGTAATAATGGAAAAACGTTAAATTCTGAACTTACCCTTTAATTAGTTTATTATTATTATTATTATTATTAATTTAGATTTCATCATTCACGTTGCCCTGCCAGACACCAGGGCAACGTTCAGTGTGTGGGGGTTGTGTTCACAGAGGGTAGACTTGAAACTTTATAAAATCTTTATAGATTCCTTGACATTGAAGAGCCTACAAGGAGGGCAGATAGGAGCCAGGCCTGGAATCATCTAAGCTGTACAGGAATTCCCTCTAGCATCTGCTTCCTAGTTTAGGCTTTCTAGTAAGGTTCAGTGTCTGTTAGAGCCATATGAAATCCGGGTTCACGGAATCGCGGACGGAATCACGGAATTGACCAATAAAAATGGAATCAACTGCAAAACGTGGAATATTGCAGAATTTGGCGTAATCTGGACTGAAATTCCGCTTTTGGGTGGAACGTTTGTTGCAAAGCAAACATGACCGGGGAGGCGGGGAGCGCTGCGTGTTACACACAACACAGCAGTGTCCAAGCGTCTGCCGTCTCGCTGCTTCAGTGTTAACACTTTCAGAGCCGGCCGTGTTTTCCTTTTTACCCCCTTGAATGCCCAGCACCACTTCAATGTTAACGTTAATATCGCCTAATCTATGTTTTAAATTATGGCTATGTGTCTAATCTGCCCGTCGCATTATCAATGACCCATTTCCAGTCAACATTGTCGAAGCGGATTGTTTATTTATCGGTTCATTTCCGTTTTATATCATTTTGAAAAGCCCTTGTTTTCACGGAAAAAAGAAGAGATTCCATGATAATCTCCCTGTACTGGAATATTCTAGAACGTTGTCATTTTTCTGCCTATTTATGAATCGTTTTCAAATAAACGCTAGATTATCGATAGTATATGTGTACGCTGGTGCCGCGCGCTGAAAATCTATTCTCTCAGTTCCTGATCGCTTTTACAGTCAAACAGCCATATCACATTATAGGGGGAAAGCTTATATCTCCGTGAAAACGGGTCTGATTATCCTAATACTGGTAAAATAGATTCCTTACCTGAGATCAGATGGTATCCAAATGGATTATTCCAATTCCTGATCACCATTCCGAAAATCGATCCTTTTATTGATCCACCGCGTATACTGTAAAAACACATAATCCCCGCTGCTCTGAGGGTCCAGAATGAAGCTGATCGACTCCGGTCACATGCGTGAGAAGTAAAATGTGGAGTCCGGGTATTTTTTTCTCATGCCTTTTCATTGAGTCCAATCCAAAAGGGTGAATTACCATCTGGGAGACGATAGGGGGCGCTTTTTCACATCTGAGCGCCTGGAGTGGCTGATTTACCAACGGTAGACTCGGTTGATGAAATATGAATTCAGATCGCTAAACCCGAGAAAACTCGGATTGGGCAATCAAAGTGTTAATGTCGTCAAGAAGCTAAGAAATTCCGCAATAAGCCCTAAATTCAGAGCAGAGCAGTATCCTAATGACATTTATGCCTCCGGCGATAAGGTGTTTTGCAAATTCTGTCAACGTACCGCGGACTGGACCCGCAAAAACACGTGCGACACTATTGTGATTAAATAGCTATGTAACGTTACAGTACATGGAAATGATAGCTTCTTGCTAAATCTAGTGCACCCATCTATTTGTTTAATGCAAATTATTGTCATTACACACTGTCCTTTATAAACTAAATAAACTAAACTAAAGGTGCCTAAATTATGCATTACTATATTTCATCACAATATAATAGATATAGCTAGGCGACTGACATTGTCATTGTGATAATGTCAGTAGTAGCTGTATCTATTGTTTACACTTGAAATGTGTATTTTTATTTTGTGTGCTTTTTTATTTTGTCACAATATTATTTGAAAAATAGTGTAAAATTGAACTGTATTTCTGAGTTGCAGCACTTAAAAACATTAAATGGACTGTTATATCTTATTCAATTGTGGACATTTATTCATTTCCACTTATTAGACACTATTTCTGATGGTAAAATGAGCATAAAAAGCTAAATACAGAATTCTGAAATATTAAAACGGAAAAAACTGAATTTGGCAAAAAATGTAATGGAATTTGGAAAATAATAAAACGGATTTCATATGGCTCTAGTGTCTGCTGGCGGTGTTTGTGAGTTTATTTTAGTAGAAGTGTGTACACAGTAGCAGTTATGTCGTTTTATTTAGTCAAGTAGTCGATTAATCGGGTGTGGTCCTATCTGTTAATAAGGCGACAGTCAGGATGATGATGATGATGATGATGATGGCGATGATCGAGGTAGGATTAAGTGAAGGCTGGTTTGGCTTGTATGCAGCAGGTTGAGATGATCGAGGTAGGATTAAGTGAAGGCTGGTTTGGCTTGTATGCAGAAGGTTGATATCAACCAGAGGTTGTTGATACCAAGGTTGAACATGACACACCCAGGGGGTGATATCAGCCCTAGGCCATAGAGACCTACTGTAGGTTGGACATGACACTCCCAGGGGGTGATATCAGCCCTAGGCCATAGAGACCTACTGTAGGTTGGACATGACACTCCCAGGGGGTGATATCAGCCCTAGGCCATAGAGACCTAGGTTGGACATGACACTCCCAGGGGGTGATATCAGCCATAGAGACCAATGTTGTGCTCTTTATTATAATTGTATTCTGGTTGTTGTTTTCAAGTCACCTAACAAATCTAAAATCTAAGGAGAAGAATGGGGTGGTGGAAGACAGCTGGGATACTGAGAGCTGTCACTCAAATCTGCACTAGGAGTAAAACGAGGATGAGAGAAAGGTAAGACATGGTGATTGGCTGTAGTATTTGAATTAGTGCTGTCAATAGATATAAAAAAATTAACTAATTAATCTCACAATTTTCTGTAATTAATCTAGATTAATCTAGATTAAAAATATCATTTTTCTACTTAAGACCGAAGCTTGTAACAGATATTTACTTGAGTAAAATCATGGAATTAATGTAAAATCAACACAAAGAAAGTATATTTAGATTCAAAGACTATTTTAATAGCTTTCTTTGAATACAGTTTCTCTCTGTGAAATACAAATGTTCAACAAAACCATCAACATTGACTCAGCTAGACCTCTTTCTTATATCCGCGGCGCTAAAATTGAAGATTTTTCACTCCATAGATTAATCTAGATTAATACATTTTAATTCTTTAAATAATTTAAATTAATCTCAAATTAAAGCATTAACTTTGACAGCCCTAACAGCAGGAGGTGTTTAGGAAGTCATACCCAACATTTGTTTTTTGTTTTATATTGCTTTTATTGACGAGTGTCTGTTTTGTTTTATAAATTGTATTTTACCTGTTGTTTTCTACCCGAAGCTGTGTACTATTGTGCATTTTATTCTATAATTGTGAAGCACTTTGTAACTGCTGTTGTGCTATATAAATATTTATTCCATGATATAATAATATGATAATGATAATAATAATACATTTGTTTTGTACAGCAGTCTTCTAGAACTCAAAAGTCCATTTACAATAAGGGGCAGGGTTACTGACATAAATACAACTTATGAGAAGGCAATGGTAATGAGATGGGTCTTGAGGTGGGATTGGAAAATGGAGAAGGACTCGGAGTCCCTAATGTCTTTGGTTAGTGCATTGCACAGTCTGGGGGCTACCCTCTTGAAGACTGTCCCTGAAACTGCCCTGTTGAAGGCTCTGTCCCTGAAACTGTCCTGCTGAAGGCTCTGTCACTGAAACTGCCCTGTTGAAGGCTCCGTCACTGAAACTGCATGGAGAAGGCTCTGTCACTGAAACTGCATGGAGAAGGCTCTGTCACTGAAACTGCCCTGTTGAAGACTCTGTCACTGAAACAAGATTCAAGATTCAATCGTTTTATTTAAAACCACAGTGTTAGTTTGGCTACATTTACCATTGTCCGGCAAAACAACATTTGAAAATAAATGAAATGGGAAAAGAGGAACCCCCCAAAAAAGTTAAAAAATAAAACAGCCAGAAACTATACACTGTTTGAAAAGGAGATGGAAGAAGCAAAGCTTATATGTTTCCATCCCCCATCAATAACCATATTATATATAATATTATATATACTTCAGCAAGTATATGATACGATTACCAATACATATAATACAATACAATTTGCAAATACTTCAACTACACACAACACAATCACACATGCACACACACTAGACTATACTCTCATGTCACCCTTCAAATCATTCTCATACAATACGTTGGTCTTCCTCCCTGGTATATTTTGTGAACACCATCATTTTGAACTTCCTCTTTAATATATTTATGGATTGACTGGATTAGATCTCCTCCTCCAGATTATTCCACAAGGTAACTCCACACAGAGAAATACACACTTATTGGTTAGTCTTGAAGATTGCTGTTCCAGTTTGAGTTTCCCTCTAAGGTTATATCTTTGGAGTCCAGCTCTCTCACAGAACAATTTCTGTATCTTGTCAGGAAGGCTGTGGTGAATGACTCTGTACATGAACTGGGCAGTTTTGTAATCCACCAGGTCCTTTAATTTCAGAACTGAAAGTTTTAAAAACAAAGAATTTGTATGTGCTTTGTAGCTTTCATTTGTTACAATCCTAATTGCTCTTTTTTGGAGCATTACCAAAGGAAGTAGGTTGGTTTCATAGGTATTTCCCCACACCTCAACACAATAATTCAAATATGGAAGGACCAAAGCATTATATAAGATAACAGAAGATTGTTGGTTCAGCCAATACCTTGACCTCCACACATGGCCGTAGCCAGCTATGAGGTCACCGAGGTCCGGACCTCGGTAACTATTTGTAACTATTAAAAAAAAAAAAAAAAAATTATATATATTTTTTTTTATAAAAAAATTATATATTTTTTCTTTTTTTTTTTTGGTCAACGACCGGCCCACTACTAGGCTGAGACATCGGCCCATTGGTACTGACTGACACTGGGCTGGCCCAATCACATCTCTTACTAAGCACCCCCCCCGCCAGTCGTGCAGGTATATGATTGAGAGGGGGGCTGTGGTACATGACTGAGAGGGGGCTGTGGTACATGACTGAGAGGGGGCTGGTACATGACTGAGAGGGGCTGGTACATGACTGAGAGGGGGCTGGCTGGTACATGACTGAGAGGGGGCTGGTACATGACTGAGAGAGGGCTGGTACATGACTGAGAGGGGGCTGGTATACATGACTGAGAGGGGGACTGGTATACATGACTGAGAGGGGGCTGTGGTACATGACTGAGATGGGGCTATGGTACATGACTGAGATGGGGCTGTGGTACATGACTGAGAGGAGGCTGGTACATGACTGAGAGGGGGCTGGTACATGACTGAGAGGGGGCTGGTACATGACTGAGAGGGGGCTGGTACATGACTCAGATGGGGCTGTGGTACATGACTGAGAGGGGGCTGGTAGATGACAGAGGGGGCTGGTATACATGACTGAGAGAGGGCTGGTACATGACTGAGAGGGGCTGGCTGGTACATGACTGAGAGGGGCTGGTACATGACTGAGAGGGGGCTGGTACCATGTATTGTGCATCATTGTAGGTCAAACCATTAAAAAGTTAATTTCCACGGCAGCCATTTTGGATTTTGGTCTCTCACAAATTTCCCCCGCCTTTTAAAAAAATCCATTGAGAAACGAAGTGCCACAGATGACCCAACTACTAGGTCCATATCATATCATCATAATATTATTTTTTAAATCATTAGGATAAGGGTTCCCTTGATAAAGATGCATGAAAAGGCTGTATAATATACAACACCAGTAGCTCAACTGCAAAAACTGCTTTTTTATTTGATTAGATTTATTTGGAAATTAAAAACACATCATAAAAACAAATTATCTTGACCAATTTGTATTCCTGAGGATATCACCTAAAAGCATTCATTAACAAGCATTAACACTTATTTCCAAGGTGGTCCTCGATGGAAGACATAAAAACACAGCACATTATAGCCTACTCAACTGCAAATTTTTCCTCAACTGCAAAAATGTATGCCTACTTATGTATTAGCCTACAGGGAAAAACACATTCACACCAGGCAGCAAAGTTTGTTTTCAGCCAAGTATGGTAATAAGGTAACTATTAGGATATATATGGTATGGATTACTTACTCTTAATAACTTATTACTATCTGTGGTAGCTCTAGTCTCCACCTACACAAATTGTTTTTGTGCTGTCCATTGATCATGCACCTTCACGTGGTAGGCACATAGGTCAAACTCCCCAAACAAACACACCATTGATTTAATTGCCATATAAGATGAATATAAAACAAGAAGGTGATCTATTAACCGTGTAAACCTTATGCAATATTCATCATTGATATTTGAATACTTGAAATCTGTATGAACTGAGTAGTTAGTATCAAATGAAATAAGATGGAACTGCTCCATGCATTCATTGAATAAACAACTATTTTCTCATTACCAGTATGGTATTGTTTAAATTGTACAGCTTTTTGCACATCTTTGTCAGGGGATTCCAACAATTCTGGACCTGAATGTACCAGTTAATTGTAATCATCTCTCTCCTTATGTCTAGTCAAGCCAGGTTGTGGAGGAGAGAGACAGGGATGAACAGGCTATAGACTACGTTGCCCATCCTGAGCCTGCTATGATGCAGGTGTTTTTACATCACCACCCAAAACAAGATTCAGCCAAGAGCGAGTGAGTACACTGGTCCACTTGTCCATGGCACTTACTACCCAGCTTTGTAATGGGTTGGGGGGGGGGGAATAGTACAGTAGGTATTTAAGGGGACCGTAAGGATGGTGTACTGGTGGGTGGTGTCCGACCGATTATAGTGGGCCGGTCTGGGCCAAAAAAATAAATGGACCTCCCTAATTTCTAAACCCTGGCTACGGCCCTGCCTCCACATAATACCCACACTCTTTGACATTTTTGTTCTTACATGGCTTATGTGAGGCTTCCAACAAATTTTCTCATTTATGATCACTCCTAAAAAAGTGGTTTGCTGTACTCTTTCAATAACGGTATCATCTATCGTAACTTGGATCGGTGTGTGATAATTACGATTTCCAAAAATCATTAGTTTTGTTTTGTTCAAGTTTAGAGACAATCTGTTTTTGTCAAACCACTTTTTTAATTTGACCAATTCAGTCATGGTTTCATTCAGAATCTGTTGTAAACTCTCACCAGAGCAAATCATATTTGTATCATCTGCAAATAGCACAAATTTCATTGTTTCAGATACTTTACAGATATCATTAATGTACAAAGAAACAAAACTGGACCCAGAATTGAACCTTGTGGTAAGCCACACCTAATATTCCTGTTTGTTGAGATGGCACTGCCCATTTGAACAAATTGATTCCTGTTACTCAAGTAACTTTTAATCCATTCCAATGCTATACCCCTAATGCCATATCTTTCCATCTTTTTAATTAAAATACTATGGTCAATCATATCGAAAGCTTTTTGAAGGTCAATACAAATTCCCAGTACATGGTGTTTTTTGTCAATTGAAGTTGTTATTTCCTCTATTAGCTCAATGAGGGCCATGGTGGTGGATCTATTCCTCCTGAAGCCATATTGGCTGTCAATCAGCAATTTGTGTTTCTCAATGAACTCTTCAAGTCTTTTTACATAAATCTTCTCCAGAATCTTAGAAAATTGGGAAAGCAGAGAAACCGGCCTATAATTTGTAAACTGGTGTTTGTCCCTTGTTTTAAATATCGGTAATACTTTTGCAGTTTTCATCATACGAGGAAATATTCCCGATTGTAACGACAAATTACAGATATGTGTGAATGGTTCTACAAATCCTTCCGCTAAGTTCTTAATCACAGTCATGTCAATGTCATTCCAATCCGTTGATGTTTTATTTTTACAGTTCCTGAGTATGGCCATGATTGCATTTCCATCTGTTGGATTAAGAAACATGGAGCTTTGATTTCTATGGATTGAGTCTTCTACACCCACACTTAGTGTCGGACCGCTCTCTGTGATTTTTTCAGCTAGACTAGGTCCAACCCCTACAAAGAACTTGTTAAAGCCATCGGCCACTTCCTCCATATTACTACTTTTCCTGCCGTCTGCAATGAAGTAATTTGGATACAGTCCACCTTTTGGCCCTTTTCTTATTATGTCATTAAGCACTTTCCAAATACCCTTGCTATCATGTTTATTCCTTTCTAGTAAGTTGGCATAAAAAACCTTTTTACAATTCCTCATAATATTGGTTAGTTTGTTTTTATATAGTTTATATTTCAATTCAGACTCATCCGTCCTATTTGTAATAAATTGCTTATACAAAAGGTTTTTCTTTTTACTGGCGTTCATCAGTCCCTTGGTTAACCAGGGTTTTGTACAGTAATTTTTCCTGTTACATTTGACTAATGGGCAATGCTTATTGTACAGATTCATGAATATATCCAGAAAGGACACATAAGCAGCATCAGTGTCCTGTTCTAGGTACACAGTTTCCCAATGCTGGACCATTAACTCATTCTTAAGGGCATTCATTGAGTTATCAGTCTTAACCCGTATATATTTGGGTGCGGTGTCTGTTCTATTCTTTTTGTAATTAACTTCATACACCGTAAACACAGGTAAATGGTCCGAAATGTCATTGATTAATAATCCACTAATGGTGTTACCAAAACTGTTGGGCCCGTTTTGCCCCGAAATAGAGCCTTGAGACCGCGTGCGAATTGATAGCTGAAGTGTCAGAGTTTAACGCTGTATCGTCGAGTTCGACCTATTCTATTATTAAGTAATAGTCTATTGTGTATAGTGTATCGTGCGGCTACCGTTCTACAGTGACCAGCATTACCAACGTTTCATCGTACCGAGCTAGTGTGCTTATCCAGGCTGGGCGGCTTAACCTGGTGCCGTCATCCGAGGAGCCCTAGACGAGAACCGTGTGGATATGTACACTGGATAACCTACCCGACGACTACAGAGCCCTTTTCGGCTGGATTATATTTGCTTTGGTCCAGTAGCTGTTGGAGCGGAGAATCTTCTACACCCACTGTTGTGTGGGATTTACCCTGTGAGGAGCACTGTCGAGCCCGCCTCTAGTACTCTGAGGCTGGCTAGCTTTCCTCCATGCGGCACTGCATACCGGAGAATAGCTGTTGTTCGTCTACGGATCAAGGGATTATTGCACTGTCTCCTGTACCTGGAGTCTCCTTATTCCTCGTTGACCCAGACTTTCTGCTACCGACAAATCCTCTCCCCTGCTGGCTTACAACCGGAGGGACCCCTTTAGTATCTCCAGCTGATCTACTAGTGTACCATATATAATTCTTATGATACAGGTGGTATTAATTATCTCCTGCGTAATATGCTCATGGACTTACGCTCTTGACCTATTCATGCACATTCTTCGCCTTACAAGCGCAACTCTCAATCTTGATAAGTAATGTAAGATAATCTTCGTGCTGCTAATAAATATTCTTCTAAACCGTATTTCTTGTGAAGCCGTGTTATTGTGGGTGTGTTCATCTCATATACCTGTGTACTGTATGGCCAGTAGTAATGTACATAACGCAGTAGTGGTTTAATGATACCATACTTATTCAATACAGTCAGGGAATTGTACCCCTCAGTTACAATTGGTCCTTCGAGCCGGAGGGTAATTAGCGTAATATTAATATAATATTAACATGGCCAATGATGAACACTCCACAAACGGTTCTCCTAAGCTAGATCGCCCGGAGCGCAGACGGCAGCCACCTCGTTACCTAGAGGACTACGCTGCCAGTCTACTACCTAGCTTTATACAGACGTTAAACGCGGAAAAAGCGGATAGTAAAAGTATGTCAAACCCTACCGACCAGGCGACCCCGCCAGTAGAGACCCTAGTGGGTTCTAACGTAACTGACCAAGCTCACGGGGGGGACCAGGAGGGACATGACATGACTTTACCCCCCGACAACGCCAACGGGACAGTCCCCGGAGAGCTCCAGGATAAAGAAAGCGCTCCAGGGACGGAACCCGACCCACTACCAGAAGAGACGCACACCCAGGAGATGGACCTCCTCGGAGCGCGACAGGAGAACGGATCTCCAACGAGCACTGCCAGAGGCCGATCACCTCCGCCTGTGTCTTCCCCCAGCGAGGCGGACAAGATGCTGGCGCGGGCACTAATCGCCACCCTGGCAGCCTCCACCGAACGCGATCGACTTCAAGCGCAACAGACGAGCGAGCGCGAACAAGCTGCAGACCAACGAGAGCGCCTTCACGCGCAACTCCAAGCGCAAGCCCTCAGTGAACGCGAACATTCTGCAACCGAGCGAGAGCGCTTCCAGGCGCAACAAAGGAGTGAAGACGACCGCATAAGACTGGAGACCAGACGCCTTCAGACGGAAGAGAACATTGAAAGAAGCCGCGCCGATGCACAGTGCGCCGCCGCCAATGCACAGCGCGACACCGCCCATGCCAGCGCCAATGCACAGCGCGACGCCGCCAATGCCCAGCGCGAAGCAGTGCGCGACGCCGCCCATGCCCAGCGCGAGGCAGAGCGCGACCGGCTGCAGGCGCAGATGATGGACAAATTGATTGCCATGGCGACACCCCCTCCCTCCGCACGGAGCTCCCGGAGATCATCACGACAAGGGTCTAGGACACATTCCCCCACCCGACCAAGCGACCCGGGACCCCGCCAACAGGAGGATCCTGTCCACGTCTCCGAACCCCCTCCCCGGCCGGTCCATACGAGACCCAGCAACCGGGAAGAACCGGCCTACGTCGCCGAGAGACTGAACAGAAGACTCCAGGACCTAGCAGAGGAAGAGGAAGAGGAGGAATGTCAAGCCGACCAGCAGCAACGTACTCTGGACCAGGAGGCCCAGTACAGCCCCGACCAGCAGCAACGTACTCTGGACCAGGAGGCCCAGTACAGCCCCGGCGTCAGCCCCGAGGCCCTGCGTTACAGACCCCCGACTCAACTCAAGGGTGAGTTTGACGCACCGCCAGCCCCGAGGAACAGCACCTGGGTACCCGGGCCTTGGTACCCACCGAGTACCAGCCCACGACGACACGTACGGGGAGACTCGCCCAGGAGACCTCTCCCCCAACGCTCACCGATGTGCCAGCCATCCATGGCATCGTACCTTGGCACACCGACGTTCCCGGACTTCACACACGAGAACAGAGCACAGTACACAGAGCTACGAATGTGCTTAGAGACAATGATGTCCGATGTCCCCGATGAGACGTACAAGTATGCTATCCTCCTCAAGCACCTGAAGGTGCCCAGAGCGCATAATATAGCGCTGGCATATTCCAACTCAAGTACCCCATACACCGTGGCTCTAGTAGCCCTCGACCAACGTTATGGACGCATATGGGACTACGTGATACAAGAGATAAGAGACATCGACCGTCTCCCCCCAGCCAGAGACAACAGAGCATTGGATGACCTCTCTATCAAGGTACAGTCCCTGGTAGGGATGCTGGGGTCCCAAAAGGAAAAGGGGATATACCAAAAATTTTACGCTAACTCTAATGTAGAAAGGATATTAGAGAAGCTCCCTCCCGCCCGACAAGAGCGTTTTCGGCGGCAGAGAGACCACCGTGACCCCAACGGCCCAGAGGCATCCCTCCTAGACCTATCTGAGTTCCTCGCCAGGGAGGTCAGCAGCCTACGACTGGACACGTTCGTATGGAGTGGACCAAGCCCAAGACCAGGACCTCGGGGATTAAATGATAACCGCCGGTCGGTGACCGTTATGCACCAAGCCGAATCAGTACCGCAGCACAAGAACCACAACACCCCCTCGACGAAAGAGGAGTGGAAGATTGAATGCCAGTACTGTGAAGGGGAACATCGGCTGTATCAATGCGACACTTTCGGGAAGCTGACCACGGACGAGGTGAGTCAGTGGATCAAGGACCACCGCCGCTGCTTCCGCTGCGCGCGCAGCCATATGGCAGCTGAGTGCCGCTTGAAGAAGAAGTGCAGCAGGTGCGGCGGCGCCCACTTGGAGGTCCTGCATGACATCAACAGGCGTCCGCCAGGACAACAAAGTGGGCCCGTCACGGTAATGTACCAGGCCGAGGCGGTGGCACCAGTACCAAAGATCCACCAGACCGCTCCCTACTGTACCGACTGCTACAGCAGACACTGGGAGTCACGGTGCTACTCGGACGACCGCGAGTCGGCACCACCCCAGAAGATCCAAGGCAACCGACCAACAGGAGTGCTCCATATAGACCAGCATAGCGGGACCCCCCGAGTGCTCATCAAAGTGGTCAGAGTGCTCCTGAGCTACGAGGACAAGGTCCTGGACACTTACGCCGTCCTAGACGATGGGTCTGAAAAGACTCTCCTCCTCGCTTCCGCCGCAGCCCAGTTGGGCCTGCGGGGTGCCAAAGGTACCATGACAATACGCACCATCAGAAGAGACCAGAAGACCATAAAGGGTGAAAAGGTCTCCTTCAAGATATCAGCGGTGGACCAGCCCGAGAAGCAGTATAGTATTACCAACGTCTTCACCAGCCACGACATAGGCCTATCACAGTACACCTACCCCATCCCACAGCTGATGGCGAAGTATGTGCACCTACGTCAACTACCTATACCGCTTATCGACGGCGCCACACCGACCCTGCTCATCGGCTCCGACCACGCGGACCTCATTCTCCCAATTGAGGCGGCCCACATCTGACCCAAAGGATGCCCAGTCGCGGTTCAGACCCGACTGGGGTGGACGCTCCAGGGCCCCCTCTACGGACTTGACAGTCAACCCACGTCTACACGCTGCCTACACACAAAGGCGAGCGACACCGGCCACTCCCTCGTACAGCCCGTTGAGAGGCTATTGACATTAAGCGAGAGGCCTGTGAGAGAACCGTGGGCACAAGAGGGAGTTCGGAACTCCACCCCCCTCAGCTGCGCTCCAGACGTAGCTGACCTCGAACCCAGCACCCCAAGCGACTCCTTGATGGGGCGGCCGGAACCGGCCCCTCCTCAGACGGGGTACAGAGCAAACAAGAGAAACACACGGAGGAGGTGGAGGCACAGCCAAGCACAGATCAAAGCAGTCTCAGGCCCGCTCCCTCCTAACCCCCCTACCATCCCTTCCAGCCCGTCAGAAGCGGGTCAAGGACGGAGACAACTTAAAAGTGGACACAGTCGTCGTGATCATAGACCAGTCACTACCCCGAGCTATGTGGCCGGCCGGCCGCGTAAGCAAAGTGATCACTGGTGCCGACGGAAAGGTCAGAGCGGCAGAAGTGCTCGTCCAAGGGCGGACATACACCCGACCCGTGGCGAGGCTGATAGAGTTGCCAAGGCTCCCCGACTCTTTTGATGACGACCATGACCCCCTGACTTTGTGAACTGCCCTACCCTCACAACGGACATTGAGTAGTGGACAGTGCGGTTAATCTGTCTCTGCTTATCTAATTAGGTGCGGACTAATTAGGAGGCGGCTGTTACAAAGGGTCAGATTAAACCGAATATATATATTTATTACTTGAGATATATTGTATAGTATTTGTATATCGTTTGATATCCCTTGTATATTCTTTGTACATATACACGGAATATCCCTTTACCTAGTACAGGCCAGACCATAATATTCGTTATCCTATTGGAAGCGATCCCCTAGGCGCCACGGCCATACCCCCAATGTCTAGTTCAAAGTCACCGCTGAGACATGCCTGGACATGCCCGGTTCTGCGCAGGAATACGAGACAGAAATAAGGCTGGTACTAGATTGTTCACCTTACGTATAAATACGTCGCAGGTGGATACAGCAGTATGTTACCCAATAAGTTGAAGCCTCACACCACGATACAACGTGCTGTGAAGTGGGCCCGTTTTGCCCCGAAATAGAGCCTCGAGACCGCGTGCGAATTGATAGCTGAAGTGTCAGAGTTTAACGCTGTATCGTCGAGTTCGACCTATTCTATTATTAAGTAATAGTCTATTGTGTATAGTGTATCGTGCGGCTACCGTTCTACAGTGACCAGCATTACCAACGTTTCATCGTACCGAGCTAGTGTGCTTATCCAGGCTGGGCGGCTTAACCTGGTGCCGTCATCCGAGGAGCCCTAGACGAGAACCGTGTGGATATGTACACTGGATAACCTACCCGACGACTACAGAGCCCTTTTCGGCTGGATTATATTTGCTTTGGTCCAGTAGCTGTTGGAGCGGAGAATCGTCTACACCCACTGTTGTGTGGGATTTACCCTGTGAGGAGCACCGTCGAGCCCGCCTCTAGTACTCTGAGGCTGGCTAGCTTTCCTCCATGCGGCACTGCATACCAGAGAATAGCTGTTGTTCGTCTACGGATCAAGGGATTATTGCACTGTCTCCTGTACCTGGAGTCTCCTTATTCCTCGTTGACCCAGACTTTCTGCTACCGACAAATCCTCTCCCCTGCTGGCTTACAACCGGAGGGACCCCTTTAGTATCTCCAGCTGATCTACTAGTGTACCATATATAATTCTTATGATACAGGTGGTATTAATTATCTCCTGCGTAATATGCTCATGGACTTACGCTCTTGACCTATTCAATGCACATTCTTCGCCTTACAAGCGCAACTCTCAATCTTGATAAGTAATGTAAGATAATCTTCGTGCTGCTAATAAATATTCTTCTAAACCGTATTTCTTGTGAAGCCGTGTTATTGTGGGTGTGTTCATCTCATATACCTGTGTACTGTATGGCCAGTAGTAATGTACATAACGCAGTAGTGGTTTAATGATACCATACTTATTCAATACAGTCAGGGAATTGTACCCCTCAGTTACTGTAACTGAGGGGTACAATTCCCTGACTGTATGGTTAGATATGATACTTACTACCACTACCTCTTGTACTTTAGACTCTGGCCACCCAGTACTAGGTATGAATATGTTGAACACTCCCACCTGATAAACGGATCCAACACAAATGTACCAAATCGAAAGTTTGAGTTTTAATACATAGCAAAAGGTATGTACAACGATCACTTAATTACATTTATGATTTGAAATAGTATGCACTTTTATGGCAAATGAGTATTCGTAGGTAGATCAATATCGAATGTCCAATCTCTGATTGCGCAGGAAGCAAATATACAACCTGGAATATTTAGGGAACAATAGCGATGATACTTGAATGATTATATAGCTGGATACACTAGGGGAAGGTTCCGACTGCTTGTAGGACAGCTGGAGGGGGGGGGGGGGGGGTTAGAGAGTCACTGGCTGGATCCCGTCTGGCCGAGGGTATCTTGGGAGAGTCCACAGTTGTGCGACACGGTGCCCAACGATCCTCGATCCACAGATGAATGCAGTTGGACCCTCTGTGGCCGGCGTCCTCGGGTCCACGACGGAGAGACGTGAGGCGACCTCACTGTGCATAGCGCCGTCTCACCTGTCGTCCTCTCCGGGGGGGGTATTTCCAACACACCGCAGTGTTGGCCTTTATCCATAGAATAATCAAAGTACTCAAAGCATAATCCAAGCCGGGGAAGGCTAGCCGTCGTCGGTAGAATAATCCAATATACAGGTCCACTCGCTCTTTGGCCTGGAGCTCCTCGGGTGCAGCTTCACGTGGGGTCAACCACCCTGGATAAGCGTCCAGCTGATGCCCGAAACGATGGGGGTGCTGATTACTATAGAACTCTTACCGCACGAGGCACTACATATGAATAGACTATTATTAGCTTAATAGAATACGTCCAACTCGACGATATAGTGCCAAATATGACTATTCAAATATTAATATACACGATGTCTCAATGCCGATACTGGGCCGAATTGGCCTTACTGCCCACACGTGGTTCGCGGGGAGGCTTTTGCGTCTGTCACTCTGTTGGAGGGTAAGGAACTGGACTAAAGGAAAGCTCTACTTTAATAGCGCAGTATATATACGCACTATGAACAAATAGTACCATTAGTGGTGCGGTAGACATATTCCTACGCGGAACTAGGACTTGTCCATACATGTTGAGCGGTACGATTGAACCTGGTCTGAGGGGTATGGCGACCTGGCACCAAGGTCTCGTCCAATGGTAGAATGGAGACTATTATGGGATGTTCAGTAGACTAGAAGGGATATTCAATGCATATTGTACAAGGAATATACAAGGAATATCAGGGGATATCAGGGGATATACAAATACAATTAAATATATATATATAAATAAATATTTATATTCGGTTTAATCTGATCCTTCAGAACAGTTACAGTTACACATTCAAATAGATCGTCCACGGCCCTTGACATATCGTTAACCTTTTTACAGCACAGATTACTATCAATGTACAATACCACCCCTCCTCTGTCTTTGCTGTTTCTATTTACCCAAAACATTTCATAACCACACATGTTAAAATCTAAGTAATTGTCAGGCTTCAGCCAAGTCTCAGAAATAGCTATGATACCCAACTTTTTATGGAATCAAAGTTTCTGGGAAGGCTTCTACTATTAAAATGGATCAGTGATATGTTGTTTGCCACATTGATCTTACTGTTGAATTTACTGGCGGTGTAATATTGGCATTCGTTATTTGACATTGTAAAGAAAAAATGGTTGTCCGGGTCTATTTCATTGACCTGTGTATGGGATTTATAGTCGGTGTACTCAAAACTGTCAAATTTAGCTTCAAGGCAATCAGAATCAAAATCAATAATGCTGGGAGTAACGTTCTCTATGTCATCCCCTTGCGAGGACGGGCAATCACTGTCATCTGCACTGGCCATGATGTAAAACTGAACCAATGCACATGGGGAAAGTAATCAGGGAGCGTCTCTGACTACCGTTACCGAGAGTATAGCCTACACACACACATTCATACACGTACACATACAAAACAAAAGGAAAATAAAAAATAAAACTGCTTGGTTACTAAATGAACCAGCCATGGCTTAGGTGGTCTAAATCTTACCACCACTTCTGCTCAGTCTGAATCGATAAAAGGAAAGGAAATATAGCTAAACGAATGACGCAATATAATGCTCAAATTAGGTTTAATTAAATTAAATCAATTTAAATTAAATCGCCCATTTATAGGCTGGGCTCATACAGCTTTGAGAGTTCAGGACAAGGACTGTCATTTACAGCTTTGGCAATAAATCAAAGACTGACAAACGATGTCTCCACATTGAAGGGAAACTTTAGTAAACACTCACTCAGGAGGACGAGTACACTTCAGTTCTCTGGTATGTTTAACTTGTCGAATTCAAGGAAGAGTTCGCTGATGTTGGCAGCAAGACGGCCTCTGCCTCCTCGTGAGAGTTGAAGCTCCTCCATCTGCCATCCATCTTCACTTCAAGTGTACTGCCACGCATCGGCGTATTTAGACCACTATCAGTAGGGCACGTGATGATCATCTGTGCCCCACTGATTAATTTTTTTTTTTTTTTTTTTTTTTTTTTTTACAAATATTCTTTATTTCCCCTTTTTTAACATGATCAAATGATCATTTAACATGATCAAATAATTATTATAATATTTTTTACTTCACTTTGAAATATTATAGTGAAATATTTTGCAATGTTGTCGCATTTATCTTGTTGAAATCCTCCAACAGGCTCTTTTTTGTAAGTTGACTGGTTTGCACACCAATAATACAGTGCAATAATAGAATAGTAGAATAGATAGTAAAATTATGCAATAGAATGGCCAGAGTAAAATAGTGCTACAGTACAATCAACAGCGGGGTGTATTAGAAGGCTATGGTGAAGAGGTACGTTTTTAGCTTATTTCTGAAAATATTAAGAGATCTAGCTTCCCTAATGTCCATAGGTAGTGTGTTCCATAACTTTGGTGCATAGTTAGCAAAGGCTGCATCCCCGATTTTCTTTAGACTGTGGCTTGGAACCTTCAATAGTAGATGATCGCAATGTTTATACTTTGTATATAAGGAGGAGGACCTTGAAATCAATTCTAAATGTTACCGGAAGCCAGTGTAGGTTATTTACTTGTAACTTTGGGTTTGATCCAAGGAGTAAGTTGCCCCATATTGCTCTGTAACATTTCTCTTTTTGTTATAGGACCGACTAGTAGGATTTCAGTTTTGCCCTCATTTAATTTTAGGAAGTTGTTCGTCATCCATTTGTTTATTGCTAAGAGACAGGCGGAAATGGAGTTTATAGCTGTGTGATAATTTGGTTCAGCGGAGATGTACAATTGTGTGTAATCTGCGTAACTATGGAAACATACATTGTGCTTTTTAATGATGTCTCCTCAATGTTCAATGTTCAATGCAATGTTCAATGCAAGTAAAGCACTTTAAACTTTAAATATGACTAAATGCTTTCTTGACTATATATATAGTAACTGTTCCAAAATGCATAGATTTCTATGTATTTTAGGGGTTTGGGGGGCTAGCTCTTTTTAATATAAATGTCAGATTGTTTTATTTATTTCATAGATTTCTATGCATTTCAGGAGTTTGGGGGGCTGGCTCCCCCAAATAATTAAATAACATAACCCTAACCTAACTGTTGTGAAGGGCCAGATTAAACCGAATATATATATTTATTTATATATATATATTTAATTGTATTTGTATATTCTCTAATATTCCCTGATATCCCTTGTATATTCCTTGTACAATATGCATTGAATATCCATTCTAGCCTACTGAACATCCCATAATAGTCTCCATTCTACTATTGGTCGAGACCTTGGTGCCAGGCTGCCATACCCCTCAGACCCAGTTCAAACGTACCGCTCGACATGTACGAACAAGTCCTAGTTCCGCGTAGGAATTTGGCTACCGCACCACTAATGGGACTATTTGTTCATAGTGCGTATATATACTGCGCTACTAAAGTAGTACTTTCTTTTCAGTCCAGTTTCTTACCCTCCAATAGAGTCACAGACGTAAAGCCTCCCCGCGATGCCACGTGTGGGAGTAAGGCCAAGTTCGCCTACCATCGGTATTGAGACATCGTGTATATTAATATTTGAATAGTCATATTTGGCACTATATCGTCGAGTTGGACGTAGTCTATTAAGCTAATAATAGTCTGTTAATATATAGTGCTTCGTGCGGTGAGAATACTACCGTAGTCAGTACCCCATCGTTTCGGGCAGAGAACTGGCTGCTTACCCAGGGTGGTTGACCCTATGTGAAGCTGCACCCGAGGAGCCCCAGAGCCGACGAGCGAGTGGACCTGTATACCGGATTATTCTACCGACGACAGCCCGCCTTCCCAGGCACGGATTATGCTTTGGATACTTTGATTATTCTATGGATAAAGACCCCCGACACTACCGTGTGTTGGAACCCCCCCCCCCTGGAGAGGACGCAAGGTGAGGAGACGCTCTGCAAGACGAGGTCTCTCCACATCTCTCCCCCGTGGACCGGAGAGAGCCGGCCCACAAAGAGTCCACCTGCTTTCATCTGTGGTCCAAGGATCGCCGGCGCATTGAACGGCACTACAGTGGGTTCTCCTGGGATACCCTTGGCCGGACGAGGCAGCTGGATTCTACCCCCCCCCCCCCCTCCTACTCCTGTCGGCTTACAATCGACCGGATTAACCCCCTCTAGTGTATCCAGCCTATAATCATTAAAGTATCATTGCTGTTATTCCTTAACTATTCCAGGTCGTATATTTACCACCTGCGCCTTCAGAGATTGGACATTATCTATTGATATACCGACGAATACTCCTTGCCATAAAAGAGCATACTATTTCAATTCATAAATGTAATTAAGTGATTAAGTGTTTAGTCTACACACCATCGCTGTGTAGGCAATAAAGACTTGTTTCTAATTCGTACATTTGTGTTGGATCCGTTTCATCTACGTGAGAGTGTTCATGATAATATATTTATGCCGTGTACTGGGTGGCCGAATATTAAGTACAAAGGTAGTGGTAGTAAGTATCATATCTAGTAATACAGTCAGGGAATTGTACCCCTCAGTTACACTAACCCTAAAACCGAAATAAAGTTTAAAAAAAATAGTTACAAAATCCACCCATTTTCACCCACAAACCGGCCAAAACCGGCCAAATTTTTCTCGCGGTCGCGCTACGCTCTCCCGCTTCATCGTTTTTGGTGCCCTTCTGTGCCCTACTGAAGTGCTGGGTCTAGATACGCCCCAGTGCCACGCAGGGCGTACTCGAACCCCCTTTCCCGCAGTTTCTTCTTTACGGTGATGAAACTTCGGCGTTTGTCATGCATTGCCTTGCTGTAGTCTGTACAAATATAGACGCGATTTCCCATGTAAAGCTGCCCTGTTGAAGGCTCTGTCACTGAAACTGCCCTGTTGAAGGCTCCGTCACTGAAACTGCATGGAGAAGGCTCTGTCACTGAAACTGCATGGAGAAGGCTCTGTCACTAAAACTGCATGGAGAAGGCTCTGTCACTGAAACTGCATGGAGAAGGCTCTGTCACTGAAACTGCCCTGTTGAAGGCTCTGTCCCTGAAACTGCATGGAGAAGGCTCTGTCACTGAAATTGCATGGAGAAGGCTCCGTCACTGAAACTGCCCTGTTGAAGGCTCTGTCACTGAAACTGCCCTGTTGAAGGCTCTGTCACTGAAACTGCCCTGTGTCACTGAAACTGCCCTGTTGAAGGCTCTGTCACTGAAACTGCATGGAGAAGGCTCTGTCCCTGAAACTGTCCTGCTGAAGGCTCTGTCCCTGAAACTGCCCTGGAGAAGGATCTGTCCCTGAAACTGCCTTGGCAAAGAATCTGTCCCTGAAACTGCCCTGGAGAAGAATCTGTCCCTGAAACTGCCCACCCCACCTACCCAACCCCCTCCTATGTACAGTTTTATTTTTTTTGGACCCCCTCCTATGTAATTTTTTTTGTATTTGTACCCTTTAAATGCCAGTGTTTGTGGTGGCATCACAAATTATTGTTAAAAAACTAGCATGTATGATTAGCAACAACACTGATTTTGATGGATTTTCAGTTTTTTTGTAATGTCAGATTGAAAATAATACAATCTTTTATTCAACTTCAGCCCTGATCATAACACCACATATACATTTTATAATTCTAACCCTTTAAATGCCAGTGTGTGTGTGATGGCATATATTTGCAATATATCAAATGCAAAGTAGATTTTTCTGGGGGGTCCCGCCTCCACCAATCACATGCGGCTCCTTTTGTGTGTGTGTGTGTGAGAGCAAGAGAGAGAGAGAGAGAGATAGTTCTCCAACTTGTGTGAGTTGCAGTGATCTCCTGGTTGTTCCCCACCTAGGTTATCTAACTATTGCGCTGCTGCAACTAGAAACACTGTCCTGGCCTGCTTCTAAGTTCAGTGGCCTGACTGCAAAAAAATAAAAAATATATATATATATATATCTTATTTTTTTGGATTTTTATTGTTTTAATTTTTTTGGAAATCATCTGGCAACCTCCCCCCCCCCCTCCCCCTCCTGTGGGTCGCGACCCCGACTTTGGGAACCCCTGGTCTATATGACAGGCGTTGTACTCTTAAACAGTACTGTATATTTGTATATCTGGTATGTCATACATGTCTGGATGTAACAGTACTGTCTATCTGTATGTCATGTATAATATGTGTTATGATGAATTGAAAATGGGGGACCCTGATGTAAACAAGACGAAAGTCTCTCGTCTGCATCCCCTTAACAATTGTGTGTATTGATACTGTATTGTACCCATTCTGCAATCTGTTCGTAACATTTTCAATCAATCAATCAATCAATGCACACAGCAGCCCCAGTCCTGCTAGACTCAATTTATCACTTTACCCTGATGTTCAGAGAGATAGAGAGATAGAGATAGAGATAGAGATAGAGATAGATAGATAGATAGATAGATACTTTATTAATCCCCTTGGGTAAATTCATGGTATCTCACAGCTCACACATACAGACATTGATAGTACTCATTCAGTTGTTTCATGTTATGTCTGCATCATGAATAAAAAATAAGCACATGATAAAATTCATTTAAATCATATCTATCAATATCAATAAGAGCGTGACGAGATAAAAGCAGGTGTATAAAACAAGTGTATAAAAACAGGTGTAAAAAAACTGGTGTAAAAACAGGTGTGTGGGGAACAGGGAACAGGTCAGAGGTAAAGGTCCCCCACACTATACTGTTGTACAGTCTGATGGCAGTGGGGACAAAGTATGGGTGGGCAATATGACGATATTAAATAAATATCGGGTACAGTTCATTAACAATACACTTTTTAAACATATCGTGGACATCGTGACGCAGCACTTTTCTCTCTCCCTCACACAGAAACATTCGTCCAATTTACGTCACACACACGCACACACACACACCCAGAGAGACGGTATCTAAGTTAGCTAACTAAGCTAAGCTAAGCCGCTAACCCTGGAAACGCTCACAGTGGAGTGATCCACAACACCAGTTCCATTAGGGGGGGGGGGGGGGGGGGGGGGTATATTGACGAGACTTGACAACAGAGGTTTATATAATCATCATATTGGCGTGACTGTATCCATCAAAGTGTCTGTTAAAAGACTTCGGTATTCAATACAGACATTGGAATAGGTTCCACAGGACTTTCAGATATGTCCCCTTGGGAGGACGAGCACTAGGGGGTGCTGCGGGACAGTCAGACTGGTGGTCAGAAGAACGGCATCCGGTGTACTGCGGAAGACATGAAGAAGCAAGGAACACGCCCCTTCCCTGCGCAGACCGCCGACGAGAGTAGACGTGCGAGAGAGAGCTCCCCCGAGCATCGAGCTAACGGCTAATAAAGTGGCCTAGTGATTAATTTTTTTTTACAATATAATAATAATAAATAATAATAACTCTATCTATTAAAGCACCCTTCACACATGGACCACAGCCCAAAGTGTGCCCCACAGAAAATAGCATAAAATGAACATAGGCATAAAATTTGCATACAGTTGACAGAATAAAAACAATGCATAAAGTGCAGACATAAGTATAGGTATGAAAGACAATAAAAGTAGTGCAACGTAGAACGTGCAGACATAAGAATAGGCATAAAATAAGTACAATAAGTAAGTGTTGCTCGAAGGCATGTGAAACCCCCCAAACCCCACACATCAATCCCCACCACATCCCCATCCAAGACACACCCCCTGATAAAGCATGTCATGAATGACCGAAGGAAAACACAAATAGCCCACGTGCTACTCACATGCACGGCAACGAGAATGCCACCCCCGCAGGCCACCCCATATCCTGCGGTCCCGGCGACCTCGCCACCACCCCCAAACTCCACGGAGGAATGACAGACCATGCGCCCCAGGACCTGCAGCCACGCCAAAGGAGCCACGCAGCAAGGCAACGACTTCAAACACTCAAGCTGACAGACACAACAGCGGTCAAATGAGAAGACATGCAGCACCAGGGACAGTCAGAGACGACACTGGGACCCCCTGGACATCCCGAAACAACAAGCAAGGCAAGGAATCCCCAAAACTCCAGGGAACCGAGGGAGCCCAATGATGAAAACCAACCAAAATCTAAAAAACCCACCACGACCCCCACAGCACCCCAAAGTGTCCCAAAGGTCATCTGCCATTCCGGACCACCCACAATGCCACACGCCCCCCCCCATCCAACCACCACCATGTCCATCCGCCCGCACATCCAGAATTGTCGCAGAATTGTGAGATGTCATTTGGATTTTACAAATCAAAATGTAGTTTTGTTTACCTAAATAATTATGTGCATTTTGTTTGTTTAGCATCCCCTGTAACCATCGGTAACCACTCTTCAAACATCACAGCTGGACGAGCAAAAATCTTGTGAATTGTGAGATGTCATTTGGATTTTACAAATCAAAATGTAGTTTTGTTTACCTAAATAATTATGTGCATTTTGTTTGTTTAGCATCCCCTGTAACCATGGGTAACCACTCTTCAAACATCACAGCTGGACGAGCAAAAATCTAATAATACCCACTAACTTAATGATTCAGAGTTATCTCGTTCCTCTCATGCTGCGTGTCTAGCTTGATGTGATTAGGGCCATCAAGGATGACAATCCTGCCATTAATCCTTGTTAACGTGGTCACCCAGACTCACTGGAACATGACAGAGATGTCTGCCGTATGCTACTTTTTAATAACCATATTGATTATTTATGGAAGATTCTGAAATTACTTCTCGCTCAGGTGGCATTTTAAACCATCATCATACATCATACATCATACACACGTCCCCAAGGACTTCAAAATTGCGAGAGTAACACCCCTGCACAAAAAGGGCAGCAAATTAGACCCGGGCAACTACCGCCCTGTTTCTATCCTTACATCCATCTCGAAAGTCATGGAAAAAATAGTATACGAACAGATTGAAAAGTACCTCGCGGAAAAAATGTAATCTACGAATTCCAATCTGGCTTCAGAACATCCCACTCCACTGACACATGCCTTCTCTATTTGAACGACCACTCAAACAAGAGGTGGACGTGGGCAAATACTGCGGCATGGTCATGCTGGACCTACAAAAGGCCTTCGACACTGTCAATCACACCATTCTGATTGACAAGCTAAAAGCAATTGGTTTTGATAGTCTATCAGTGAGCTGGATACAATCCTACCTGGAGGGGAGAGAACAGATGGTGGAGGTAAACGGTACCCTATCCCCCCCCCTCACAGTGAGCTGTGGTGTTCCACAAGGAAGCATACTAGGACCACTACTATTCCTAATTTATGCAAATGACATGTCGTCAGCTTGTGACTGCATCTTGTTCCTGTTTGCGGACGACTCAGCCCTGCTGGTCTCTGACAAGAACAAGTTACAGGTTGAAAAAGCCCTCAGCTCGGAACTAGGCAAAATCTGCATATGGCTCACCGACAACAAACTATCATTACACATGGGAAAAACAGAGTCCATTCTCTTCGGTTCAAATAACAAACTCAGCAAGACCGACGGCTTCTCGGTTACAGTGGGTGACAATATTGTCACAAGGAAAGATGAAATTACCTACCTGGGTTCCATCCTAGAGGCTGATCTTTCCTGTGACAAAATGGCATCCAATGTAATAAAAAAAGTCAACCAACGAACTCGATTCTTGTACCGGATCTCTAAACAAGAATACCCTGAAGACTCTAGCAGGAGCACTCATTCAAGGGTACTACGACTATGCTTGCACCTCATGGTACCAAAGCACCTCAAAGGCACTAAAAAACAAATTACAAACATCTCAAAACAAGCTAGTCAAACTACTGCTTGACCTGACTCCTAGAACCCACCTCACCCCTGCCCACTTTGACAACCTAGGATGGCTTAGAGTAGACGACAGAGTACAGCAACTTGCAATGGGCCTGGTCTACAAGATACACTACACGACCAAGGTACCCATGTACATGTCAAAATACTTCCCAAAGGTCAGTGAATACCACGATCACAACACCAGAGGGAGCTCCACAAATTATGTTAAACCCAGATTCGGCTCAAACAAGGGACTAAACACGTTTCGCAATTATGCCACATCAATGTGGAACGCCCTACCCAAAGCTGTAAAGGAATGTGAATCACTACCCACTTTCAAAAACACACCTACGGGAGACTGCAATTCTAAACTGGCCCCTACAAATGTCCTAACCCAGTTGTACAGTAAATGACCAAGTATGGCTTTGTCAGTATTCCAATGTACAGTGTACAGTGTCCCCCCCCCCTACCCAACCCCCCCCCCCCCCCACCTCCAATGTACAGCCCCCACCCACCCACCCAACCCCACCCCACCCACCCACCCAACCTCCTCCAATGTACAGTTTCTACGTCAAATGTATATACACTCTTTTTCTGGACACTTTTGTATCACAAACAGTACTGTATTTTCAAATCTGATATGTCATAAATGTATAGATGTAGCAGTACTGTCTATCTGTATGTCATGTATGTCATATATGTTATGATGAATTGAAAATGGGGGACCCTGATGTAAACAAGACGAAAGTCTTTCTCTGGTCTGCATCCCCTTAACAATTGTATGTATTGAGCTGTACTGTACCCATTCTGCAATCTGTTAATAAACTTTTCAATCAATCAATCAATCAATGGAAGGCTAAGAAGGTCACTTGAAACTAAGATGTTATTATAGCATTGACCTTGCCCTCTAGAAGTGGACCGATTTAATGCCAGAGGAAGCACCGATCTGCGCGATGGTAGACCCAAAGTGTTATTACTAATTAACTCAATCACTCTGCCCCCTAGTGATGATTCAGGACATGACATTTTGACTTACATTCAGATAAATGTTCCCTCATGCGTTGCACCTGACATGCTTTGCGTAAGGACACTGTGTCCTTATGTTATACTGTCAATGTAATTTTCTAAACATACATGTTATTCTATTATTCTATTTTCCCATTCCATTTATTTTAGCCTTTGTATATTGGACACCAGTAAATGATAGATGCTATCATTAGGCTATAGCTTGTACAAATAAAGATAACTGGTCAGGATTTTCTCTGCTTTTCTCTGCTTTTCTCGTCTTTTTAACAGTGGATTTTCTTTTTTTTATCCACTTTTTCTCCTCCTATTTTTCTGTATTTTTCTCCCATCCCAATTTTTTTATTTTTTTTATCCTTTCCCCCCTCCTTTTTCCTCCGTTTTTCTCCCATCCCAATGTTAGTCGTTATGCCAATTCCCAATCCCCTTCCTGGTCGCTGCGCACCTACCCCCTACGGTCGGTCTGGGAGAGTGGAGGCTATCACATGCTTCCGCTGGCACATGTGTAGCCAATCAACCGCTTCTTTTCACCTGGCAGCGCGGACTCTCACTGAGAGGGTGTAACGTGTGGAAGGATCACACTACCCCCCTTAGATCCTTTTTCCTCGCTGAGCAGGCGCCCCGACCGAACTGTAGGAGTCGCTGTTTACAACGACCAGGACCCACCCACCAGCTTTCCCACCCCTAACATTGCTAATTGTGTTAGTATGAATGACCAGCCAAGCTGGTAGCAATGCCGAGAGCTGGGCTCGAACCCAGCATCTCCTGCACTAGTGGCGAGCGCCTTGCCCACTGCGTCACTTAGCCGCCTCTCCCATCGTTATGCCAATTCCCCCCTCCCCTTCCTGGTCGTTGCACACATGTGCCCCCCACTGGTCGGTCTAGGGAGCCCTGAAGTCTATCAGATGCTTCCTCCGATACATAGGAGACAGCCAGCAGCCTCTTTTTCACCTGACAGCGAGGACTCTCACTGGGGAAGTGTAATGCATGGGAGGATCACACTACCTTACCCAGTTCCTTCCCTCGCTGTGCAGGCACCCTGACCGACCTGTAGGAGTCGCTGTTTACAACGACCAGAATACCACCCACCAGCTTCCCACCTGCTGACACTGCCAATTGTGTCAGTATGACGACCGCCAAAGCCGGAGGGACCGCTGACAGCAGGATTCGATACCAGTGTCTCTGCGGTGGTAGACAGAGGCTTAGTCCGCTACCCGGCCGATCAACAGTGGATTTTCTTGAACTTGTTGAATGTAATTCAACATAAAAACTAAAACATGACCTGGTTAAAAGTCTATCAGCCCTATTGCTTAGCCCCCGGTATTGCTGCTTGCAGCAGAACCACTGATCCAATCAACCTTGAACTCGATGCTGCACTTTCTTGAGTCCTCAGCATTACATGCTCCAAGTGTGAGGTCGATCAGACACATACGATTCCTGAGAAAACCGAAGGACACACAGACTTCCTTCCATTTTATAGTTAGACATTATAGCAGGCTGCAATATCTAACTCTTTCTACATTGTGTAACATTTTTGAAAGGGTCCTTTTCGAGAATGGCATTGGCATTATGTTGTTATTTGAGGACTGGAACTGGACTGGAACTGGAACTGGAACTGGAACATTCTGGCCACTTTCTCAATGAAATTACTGAAGGAAGAAAACCAAGACTGTTGAAAGGCGTTTTCTTTTTTTTTACTTTTAAAAGAACAACACCTTTCAAGAATCAAGAGGTGTATAGATTATGGCTAGTTTGAATATAATGATCTGGAACACTGGGGGAATAAATAATCAACACAAACACAAAAGCGTGCTCACACTGATGAAAAAAGAACAGGTTGACGTGGCTCTGCTAAGCGAAACGCACATTTTAGAGAAAGACATAGATACGTTAGCGGACAACACATATCATAACATTAGTCACTCTTCCTTTGGAACGAGAACTCGTGGAGTTGCCATAGTCGTTAGGCGGAAGTTGAATATTGAATTGAAGGGAGTATGGTCTGATGCAGATGGTCGGATAACTATAGCTAAGATTGTACACAAGAACAGGAAAATAGCGTTGGTAGCGGTATACGCCCCAAATTTATACGAAGTTGGTTTCTTCACTACACTTACCAAAGCAATGTTAGACCTTCCCGATTACTCATTTATAATTGGTGCGGATTTTAATGCCATTTGGAATCCAAGGATGGACAAATCTTACCCCTCCTTTTCCAACGAACAAAAAAATTCATCTAATGCATTAAAGGATTGGTCGAAGATTACAGGTGTAAATGACTTATGGCGATCACTTAATCCCACGACCCGGAAGTACTCTTGTCGATCTGCGAGACATAACACATTATCCAGAATAGATTATGTTTTTGCATCCCCGAGACTATTTGATAACTACGATGTGGAAATGATACCCAATGTATTATCAGATCACTGTTATTTACTCCTAAAAGGAACATTTGGTATACTATCTTCCCGAGCCCCAAGATGGCGATTTAACTCGATGCTGCTTAATAACAAGGAATTCATTACACAACTCAAAGAAGCTCTTACAGTATTCCTACGGAGGAATGCAAACTCGGTGCAGGACCCCAGAATATTATGGATGTCGGTAAAGGGAATGATCAAGGATTTCACTGATAGCTTTTCCTCCAAAATGCGCAAGAATCGATGCTCAAAACTGGCTGAACTGGAAACGCTTTACTCAACGTTATTTAATTCTTTACAATACAACAACTCGGTTCGACTGGAAAATCAAGTTAAAGTACTAAAAAAAGAGATTAACGCCATATACAGACAACAATCTGAAATACAAATACGTAGCACAAGACAACAGCAGTACTCTCAAGGTTCCAAACCAAGTCACCTATTAGCTATGCGATTAAGAGTTAATGCAACATTTGCAGATATAACTACCATTAGAGCACAACAAGGACTTGTTACAGACTCTGAAAAAATAAATGTGACATTCAAAGAATTCTACTCCAACTTGTATAAATCAGAAACGACCTTTGATCAAAACAAAATGGACACATATCTTAATCAAATTAACCTCCCTAAACTTTCAGAGGATGACGCTAAACAGTTAGAAACACCGATCACACTAGAGGAACTCAAGAAGGCCATATCCGAAATGCAAAGTGGTAAGGCTCCTGGAAGAGACGGTATCCCACCAGAAATTTACCTCTTTTGTTGGGACATAATTGGACCCTTATTACTAAATATGATTTTATACTCAGTCAAGGAGGGGAACTTCCATAAGAACGACAATATTGCACTCATAACAGTCCTCCTTAAAAAAGACAAAGACCCCACCGAGTGCGGTAGTTAGACCCTTAAGCCTCCTCGGAACCGATATCAAACTGTACTCTAAGGTATTAGCCATCAGATTACAAAAGCATATGACGTCTTTAGTTCATCCGGACCAAACTGGCTTCATAAGAGGCCGCTTGATCACTGATAACATAAGACGATTACTGCACGTACTAGATGCTGACAAGGACGACACCACGCCTAAGGCGATGCTGTCCCTGGATGCAATGAAAGCTTTTGACAGGTTGGAATGGTCGTATCTATGGGCAGTATTAGAAAGGATGGGGTTAGGTAAAGGTTTCATTGATATGATTAAAGTATTATACAAAGACCCATCGGCCATGATTACAACAGGTATAATCACCTCCGGAATCTTTCCGGTATCACGTTCATCTAGACAGGGTTGCCCTCTTAGTCCCGGACTATTTGATCTATCATTAGAGCCTTTAGCACAATATATAAGACCATCCCAATCCATAGAACCAATCGTAATCAAGGGCACACAACATAAAATTAGTTTATATGCGGACGACGTAATACTGTTCATGCAAAACCCCAACACCACATTGCCTCATCTGCTCAAGTTGATTGAGGACTTTGGAGATTTATCGGGATTTAAGATAAATTGGCCGAAGTCGGCTTTCCTTTCACTTAACGCCCCTGCAAAAATAAATATAACCCTCCCAGAAGAGATACCTATGGTAAAACACTTTAGATGTTTGGGAGTGGAAATATTCCCCACCATAAGACAAACGGTGAAGCACAATTACATAAAAATCCAAAACAAAATCAAAGACGACCTTGACAGGTGGTCAAAACTTAAAAACTCAGTACAGGCACGGATATCAATAGTTAAGATTGACGTACTACCTAGAATCAACTTCTTCAGCTCAATGCTACCGTTACCCCCTCCAGAGGGTTACTGTAAAAAATTACACTCCTACACATACAAATTTATTTGGAATAACAAACCACCACGTATAAAAAGATCCACCGCACAGAGAAACAAAGCAGATGGTGGTATGGCATTTCCAGATTTTTTCCACTATTTTAAGGCGTACACTTTAAGACCATTGACAACATGGTTTGATCCCCAAGCATTAGTATCCTGGAGAAATTTAGAAGAAAATATAGTAGCTCCACATAGACTGAAGGACATAGCATACACTAAATTATCAATTAAGCAATGCGAACGGAAATTTGGCCCCATAATTACTCATGCGATCCGGATATGGCGTGAAACACAAAAAAAATATTCTAACCCACATAAATGGCATAATCATCATACTCCCTTATTCAATAACAATGCACTCTTGATTGGAAAACGACCTATAAGATTCCCTATATGGGAAAAGCAAGGCATACACTCATTAGGTGATGTTTTCAACAAACAGGGTTTTTGTAGTTATAAAGAAATACGCAAAAAACCATCTGAGTCCACATATTACTTTTACGCACAGTTATTGTTATGTTTGAAGGCTCACGGTGTTCCATTAAAGATACCAATTGAACACCACAGATACCACAAATTCTTCTATGAAAGAGAGACATCGAGAGGTTTTGTTTCAGATTTTTATCATCAATTACTAACGTCCTCATATGAAACCCTCCACCTAGACTCAGTCTGGAGGAGGGATATACCAGACCTGGAAAAAGATTGTGATTGGCAAGAAGCCTGGGCAAATGTTCGATTTACATCAAGGAACCCGGACCATCAACAAATCAATCTTAACTATATTCACAGGACATACTTGACTCCTATAAGACTGAACAGAATGGGTCTTAAACAAGACGCCAAATGCTCCTTATGCACAAATGGGGATGAGGGAACATTTATGCACATGTACTGTCTGGGACTGCCCACCAGTTAAGATATTCTGGAAAGAGGTGACCCAGCAATTATCAAATCTCTTAACTCTGAATATACCTGTACACCCCTCTGTATTACTGCTGAATGATGTTTTTGAGTGTGCAGTACATCCACAGCTAAAGAGATTGGTTTTATCGGGTATCACAGTGGCTAAAAAGCTGATAGCATCACAATGGTTCCAACCGGAAAAAATTTGTCGAAAGGTCTGGATTATTACATATCTCGATGTGATTTATCAAGAAATATCTACAGCAAGAATTTTGGGTCTCAATGAATCCAAAATGACAATGTGGTGGAGAGAATAAAAGCTAGCATATAATGGTAGTGTCTGGTTAGGAGCGAGGGATAATGGATGGATTATCCAATGGGGGGTCCGGGAGGGGGGGTACGAGCTAGAGCATATGTGTGTAGGGTATTAGATAGCAGGTATTAGGGGTATATCCTGTATAAGACATTTAACTAAATGGTGATTTCATTGGATGTGCACTGTTAATAATGCTTGTATATCTTATCGTGTGTTGTCAGTGTAGTTTGTTTATATGTTTGTTTAAAAAAATAATAAAAAAATAAAATACAAAAAGAATCAAGAGGTTTATTTGTCACATACATACCAGGGCATACAGTGAAATGCGGGTGGTCATGCCCGCATTGATTGTGCAAAATACAATAATAAAATAGACATAGAAAAAATTATAGGTAAGACACAAGATATGCATGGTAAAAAAGACATGCTAAGTTCCTGAGAAACTGGTTCCTATATACACTACTATACAATATACAATTTACAATTTTAACTCTTTAACTCCTTAGTATTAAGTAAGTAGTAAGTATCTAAACTATACTATACAGTACCACCTTCCTTTAAAGTGACTTTCTATTTTTTAAAGTGACATTTTGTTTAAAGTGATTGTTTTAGCAGTTGCCGCATAATAATAATAATGACTTGGATTTATATAGCGCTCTTCAAGACACCCAGAGCGCTTCACAGAGTCCATTATTCATTCATACACAGTCATACCGGTGGTGGTAAGCTACAATTGCAGCCAGAGCTGCCCTGAGGCAGACTCACGGAAGCGTGGCGAATAATCATCGCCTACGGCCCCTCCGACCACCACCAGCATTCATTCACATGCATACACATTCATACGAGGCAAGTAGGTTAAGTGTCTTGCCCAAGGACACAACGGCGATGGGATGGACATGAGTGTTGTGTGTGTGTGTGTGTCTGTGTGTGTGTCTGTGTGTGCTCATGTGTACTTGTGAGTGGAGAGTTCAGTGTTCAGTGTTCTGATGGCCTGGGGGAAGAAGCTGAGCCGGAGTCTCTCTGTTCTTGCAGCGTGTGACCGCAGGTGCTTGCCTGACCGCAGCAGCTTGAACAGGCTGTGGTGGGGGTCTTTCATAATTCCGCAGGCTCTGGATTTGCACCTCCTGTTATATAAGTCCTGCAGGGGTGGTAGTGCAATACCCGTAGTACGCTCTGCTGAGTGCACCACTCTCTGGAGTGCCTTCCTGTCCTGTGCTGTGCTGTTTCCAAACCAGGCAGTGATGTTTCCAGTCAGAATGCTCTCTACAGCCCGGGAATAGAAGGAGTGGAGTATCTTCCCAGATACTCTGAACTTCCTTAGCTGTCTCAGGTGATAGAAACGTTATTTCGCCTTTTTCACCACAGATCTACTGCTGCGGAATGTAGGTGTACCCATACTGTAACTGAGGGGTACAATTCCCTGACTGTATTACTAGATATGATACTTACTACCACTACCTTTGTACTTAATATTCGGCCACCCAGTACACGGCATAAATATATTATGATGAACACTGTCACGTAGATGAAACGGATCCAACACAAATGTACGAATTAGAAATAGGTCTTTATTTCTACACAGCGATGGTGTGTAGGAAACTGCTCCAAAACTTGTCGGCTAATACTTGGCTGTACCTCCACATTCGTCGGCCGTTCGCTTCTTCAGGCCGGTACATTGTCTGGGGTAATGCAGGATCTAGCCGCCCCATCAGGAGTGTGTTGGGGGTAACTGGGTCGATATCCGCCACATCACTGGAGACATATCCGAGGGGCTTGCACTCCGGGTGGTACCGCAGGAATGTTCTTTGTTGTGCACTCTCTATGGACGTGCAATCGTCTATGTTAGGGTCGGTGGAGGCTACGGTGCTCAATCCACAGAACACAGACTTCTTATTTTCCACCTCCTCTGGACTTGCTTCCCTCGGGATAGGCATGGGCCACTGTCCTTCCGGGAGTCTTAGGAATGCGGGGCCGTCACTGTAGACATTGCGACGGGTGAGGTCATCCAGGGGCATCCCCCGGGTGATGACGTCAGCTGGGTTCTGTTTTGTATCAACGTAGCGCCACTCTGTTTCTCCGGTTAACTCTTCGGTTAAGTCTTGAATCTCGGTGACTCTGACTCCCACGAAGACTTTGTACTTGCATGAGTCCGATTTGATCCAGGCGAGTACCGTCGTGGAATCTGACCACAGGATTGTTCTAGACACCGGTATGGTGAGCTCACGTTGGATGAGCGTGGCTAGGTGCGCTCCGGCTAGGGCTGCGCAGAGCTCTAGACGTGGGATAGATTGTTGCTTGCGTGGGGCTATTCTCGAGCGGGCGAGGACAAATGCTGTGTAGATCTCTCCCCCCTTCTCTTGGGCCCGCAAGTAGGCTACTGATCCGTATGCGACCTCTGAGGCGTCACTGAAGACGTGTAAGTCCATTTTACATGTCTCTGGCCTCACCGTGGGTGGGAAGTAGCTTCGGCGCATATTAACGCCTGGGAGTGAGTGGAGCTCCATCTCCCACTCTCTCCAGGTGGATGCAAGGTGTGCGGGAATGGGGTCGTCCCAGCCCTGGTCCTTGTCCCACAATGCTCGTACAATCATTTTTGCCCTGGTGGTGTACGGTAGAATACATCCTAGCGGGTCATATTGTCGGGCGAGTGTTGTGTACACACTCCGTCTGGTGGTCGGCGCCGCCGCCGGCCTTCCCTGCTCCGTAGTCAGGGGCTTGTGTCTGTAGTGAAGCGAATCTGTTTTGAATCGCCACACCAATCCCAGGGTCATCTCCTGGGCTTCTCCCGGGATTGTAGCCATCCAGGTCTCGCTGCTGGCTGCCATGTCCTCGGAGGAGAGGCTGCGCAGTACTTGCGGATCGCTGCTGGCCCACTGCCTGAGATCAAAGCCGCCTTTGATCAATGAGGCGCGGAGTTTAATCAGGAGAGCCTCGGCTTCTTCTTGGGTTGAAAGGCTTTGTAGACAGTTGTCTACGTAGAAGCTGTTCTTTACGCTGTGTCGGACCTCTTCGTCCGCTGCTGGGTCCTCTGCTACATGTTTCTGTAGTGCAAATGTAGCACAGCAGGGGCTGCACGTCGTTCCGAAGGGGAGGACTTCCCATTGGTAGATGGCTGGGTGCTCATCTCCTGGCTTCTCTCTCCATAGGAACCGTAACAGGGGCTTGTCCGCCTCTACTAATCTCACCTGCAGGAACATTCCTTTAATGTCCCCGCTGATGGCCACCTTTTCCTGGCGGAAGCGGAGTAGAACGCCGAGTAGGGAGGGGCCGAGTGTGGGACCGGGCAGTAACTCTTTATTCAGATTTTGGGATCCGATCTGGTAGCTGCAGTTAAATACTATGCGGTCTTTACCGTTGTGATGGACCTTGTGGTGAGGCACGTACCACGATTCAGTGGTCTGGTCAGCCTCTTTAATGTCCATCTTTGTGACGTGTCCCGCTGTGATGAGCTTCTCAATCTCAGCGCGGTATACACTCTCTTGGGCGGGGTTCTTGGCTAAGCGCCGCTCCGTGTTCAGCAGGTACCGTTCTGTGGCGTCTGTCTTGGCGTGGAAAGTAGGCATTCCTTCTCGCCGCAGGAGTGGCGTGGCGTATCTCAACACGCCGTTGACCGGGACTCTCTTGGTCCCTGTCTCGAGGAGGTGAATGGCGTAAATGTCATCATTAGAGCGAATGTCTTTCTTTCCGTTCTTAAAGGGCATTTGTTCCAAGGTCCATAGCCGCTCTACGTGTTGCAGGAGTGCGGTTTCTCCCTCTGTGACTCGGGAGTGGAGACATCTAGTGGCTGTACTTCGGTTGAGAGATTTGGCGAGCGGGCCTTGGAGAGTCCATCCCAAACGGGTCTCGACTGCTGCAGGACAGCCTCGGGGTCCGGTATGAACCCGGTCTATCGGGACAATGAGGTCTGCATGGTCGGAGCCTATCAACAGGGTCGGCATAGCATTGTCTATGAGCGGGATCGGTAACTTGCGCAGATGTGCATATTTCTCCATCAGCTTGGCGACGGGGTATGTGTACCGCGACAGTCCTATTTCTTGGCTGGTGAAAGCGTCTGTAATCTGGTACCGTCGCTCAGGCTGGCCGCTTGCTGCGATAGAGAATGAGACATTCTCGCCCTTTATCGTCTTCAAATCTCGTCTTATTGTCCGAATTGTCATTTGGGTTTCGCTTCCCCGCAGCCCTAGCTGGGCCGCAGCGGAGGCGAGCAGGAGGGTCTTCTCTGACCCGTCATCGAGGACGGCGTAAGTGTCCAGGACTTTATTCTGGTAGCTTAGTGTCACACGCACTACTTTTAGGAGTACTCGGGCTCCACTGCTGCTGGCGGGATCGATGTACATGACGCTCGCTTTGCTGCTGGATGGTGCGGGTGAAGGGCGCCGTCTGTTACTGTCGTGAAGTATGTCCAGATGGGCTCCATCGCACTTGGTGCACCTTTTCTTTAAGCGGCATTCGGCTGCCATGTGTGAGCGCGCACAGCGAAAACAGCGCTTGTTGGACTTTATCCATTGACTTGCTTCCTCCGCGTTCAGCTTGGGGAAGGAGTCACATTGCGCTAGCCAGTGTTCTTTCTCACAGTAGGGGCACACTATCTTCCACTTCTCCGTTCTGGAGGGGGTACTGTGGCTCCTGCTGCTCGGTACTGACTCCGATTGGTGCATCACAGTCACCGATCTTCTTCCATCATTTAGTCGTCTGGTTCCTTCTCTGGAGCCAGGGGTGCTCCGTCCGAATGTATCTAGCCGTAGGCTGCTGACTTCTCTCGCCAGGAAGTCTGCTAGATCGAGGAGGTTCGGTTCGGGGCCATTCGGGTCTCGGTGGTCCCTCTGTCGCCTAAAACGCTCCTGTCGAGCGGGCGGCAGCTTCTCCAAGATCCTTTCCACATTTGAGTTGGCGTAAAGTTCATGCCTCCCCTTCTCTCTCTGCGCTCCCAACATCCCTACCAGGGACTGCACTCTGATGGACAGGTCGTCCAGTGCTCGATTGTCTATTGCTGGGGGTAAGCGGTCGATGTGTCGGATCTCCTGGATCACGTAATCCCATATGCGCCCATACCTCTGGTCCAATGCTACCAGCGCTGCTGTGTATGGGGTGGTGGAAGTCGCGTAGGCGAGCGCTATATTATGTGCGCGGGGCACCTTTAAGTGCTTCAGTAGGATGGCGTATTTATGGCGTTCATCCAATACATCCACCAACATGGTCTCCAGACACATGCGGAGTTCCGTATACTGGGTCCGGTTCTCTTGGGTGAAGTCGGGGTACCATAGGCGGGCCAATGTATGACGCTGACTGTGGATACATCGGCGAGCGTTGGGGGAGAGGCCTCCTAGGCGAGTCTCCTCCCGCTCCTTGGTATGGGCTGGTACCGGCAGTGTACCATGGCCCGCTTGTCCAGGTGCTGTTCCTCGGTGCGGGTCGTGCGTCGTGCTCACCCGTGTATAGAGTCGGGGGTCTGTAGCGCAGCTCCGCGGGAGTATAGCCTGGGCTGTACCGGACCTCCTGGTCCGGTAGAGTACTGTGCTGTCGTCGGGCGTGGTTCTCCTCCTCTTCCTCTTCGTCTTCAGTTAGGTCATCCAGTGCTTGTAGTCTCTGGTTTAGCCTCTCCACAGGATATGCTGCTCTTTCCCGGTTGCTAGGTCTCGCTTGGACCGGTGGGGGGAGGTGGTCTGTGGGGGGTATAGACCTCGTCTGTTGGTCAAGTTCAGGGTTGTTTACTCGGCTAGGGGATGCCGCCCTGGAGGTGTGTCTAGACGAGTTCCTGGAGCCTCTGGCGGAGGGAGAGGGTGTTGTCCGTCTGATCAGCTGTTCTATTAGTTGCGCTTGCTGTCTGTCGCGCTCTGCGTCCCGTAGAGCACCACCAGCAGCTGCTCGCTGGCTGTCTGCTCGGTCTCGGGCCACATTCTCTTCTCTCTGAATGCGTCTTAGCTCTAGACGTATATGCTCTTCTTCGCTCCGCTGCTGGATCTGCAGTCGGTCGCGTTCAGCAGCGGCGTTCAGGCTGATGAGGAAGGCCTGCTGTAGGGTCCTCTCTGCCTCGCTGGGAGAAGGCGGTTGTATAGGGGAGCCTTCCCTCGGGGTACTCCTTGCGGAGCCTTGGAGCTCTATCTCCACGGTGCTCTCCCCGTCTTCTTCCGTGCCGAGTTCTCTCTCGGTAGCGTTGTATTCCTCCCGGGACTCATCGGGGACTACTTCTTCAGTACTGGCGGGGTGTGAAGTCATGTCTGGTTCCCACTGGTCCCCACCGTGAACTTGGTCAGTTACATTAGAGCCCGTAGGGGCCTCTATGGTCGGGGTAGTCTGGGCGTTGGGGTTAGACATACTTTTACTTTCTAGTTTTACCGCGTTTACTGTTAGTAGAAGACTAGGTTGTTGACTGACAGCGTAAGCCTCTAAGTACTGAGGGAGCCGTCGTTCGCGCTGTGGGCGTTGGTTAGGAGGATCGTTTCGTGGAGTGTTCATCATAGGCCATTTCAATATTAATAACACTATATTAATATTACACTAATTACCATCCGGCTCGAAGGACCAATTGTAACTGAGGGGTACAATTCCCTGACTGTATTACTAGATATGATACTTACTACCACTACCTTTGTACTTAATATTCGGCCACCCAGTACACGGCATAAATATATTATGATGAACACTGTCACGTAGATGAAACGGATCCAACACAAATGTACGAATTAGAAATAGGTCTTTATTTCTACACAGCGATGGTGTGTAGAGCAAGCACTTAATCAAATCAATCACATTTATGAATGGAATTAGTATGCACTTTTATGGCAAGAGTATTCGTCGGTATATCAATAGAGAATGTCCAATCTCTGAAGGCGCAGGTGGTACATATACGACCTGGAATAGTTTAAGGAATAACAGCAATGATACTTTAATGATTATATACTGGATACGCTAGGGGGGGTTAATCCGGTCGCTTGTAAGCCGACAGGAGTAGGAGGGGGGGGGGGGGTAGAATCCGGCTGCCTCATCCGGCCAAGGGTATCCCAGGTGAACCCACTGTAGTGCCGTTCAATGCGCCGGCGATCCTTGGACCACAGATGAAAGCAGGTGGACTCTTTGTGGGCCGGCGTCATCCGGTCCACGGAGGAGAGACGTGAAGCGACCTCGTCTTGCAGAGCGTCTCCTCACCTTGCGTCCTCTCCAGGGGGGGGGGTTTCCAACACACGGCAGTGTCGGGGGTCTTTATCCATGGAATAATCAAAGTATACAAAGCATAATCCGTGCCTGGGAAGGCGGGCTGTTGTCGGTAGAATAATCCGGTATACAGGTCCACTCGCTCATCGGCTCTGGGGCTCCTCGGGTGCAGCTTCACGTGGGGTCAACCACCCTGGATAAGCAGCCAGTTCTCTGCCCGAAACGATGGGGTACTGACTACGGTAGTATTCTCACCGCACGAAGCACTATATATTAACAGACTATTATTAGCTTAATAGACTACGTCCAACTCGACGATATAGTGCCAAATATGACTATTCAAATATTAATATACACGATGTCTCAATACCGATGGTAGGCGAACTTGGCCTTACTCCCACACGTGGCGTCGCGGGGAGGCTTTACGTCTGTGACTCTATTGGAGGGTAAGAAACTGGACTGAAAAGGAAGTCCTACTTTAGTAGCGCAGTATATATACGCACTATGAACAAATAGTCCCATTAGTGGTGCGGTAGTCAGATTCCTACGCGGAACTAGGACTTGTTCGTACATGTGGAGCGGTACGTTTGAACTGGGTCTGAGGGGTATGGCAGCCTGGCACCAAGGTCTCGACCAATAGTAGAATGGAGACTATTATGGGATGTTCAGTAGGCTAGAATGGATATTCAATGCATATTGTACAAGGAATATACAAGGGATATCAGGGAATATTAGAGAATATACAAATACAATTAAATATATATATATAAATAAATATATATACTCGGTTTAATCTGGCCCTTCACAACACATACAGTGGGTGAAATGTAGGTGTATCATACATACAGTGGGTGAAATGTAGGTGTACCATACAGTGGGTGAAATGTAGGTGTACCATACAGTGGGTGAAATGTAGGTGTACCATACAGTGGGTGTAGGTGTACTGTACCATACAGTGGGTGAAATGTAGGTGTACCATACAGTGGGTGTAGGTGTACTGTACCATACAGTGGGTGAAATGTAGGTGTACCATACCGTGGGTGTAGGTGTACCATACAGTGGGTGAAATGTAGGTGTACCCATACAGTGGGTGCTGGAATAATAATAATAAATAAGTGAAAACCCCATGTCATGCTTAATAACGAAGGTTATTCTATAACCCTAGTTATATGAGTATAGCGAGCGCTCTGCTCTATTGGAACTATCCCTTTAATCATACTAACAATGAAAAAACGTTCTCCACATGTACACACCTACTCACCTCTGCCTGGCCACACCCACATCCGCTCCTATATAAGCGGGGTCGTGGCCACACAATCAGCTCCTTCCCCAGTCTTTCACAGCTAAAAAGGGAAGACCGTGGGGTCCTCAGTGAGTCAGAGCAGAGTGCTCGCTAGAATAGAATAACCTTCGTTATAAATCGTATAGCTTTACGCTCTGCTCTATTGGAACACAGGAGCTGAGCAGAGCGAAAAGCTCGACAGATGTACCCGCTGAGGCCCCCTACAACCATCAGAATACTGGGGAGGATCCGAGCCCCCCGGCCCCCCCTAGCGGGGGACGGGAGGGAGATCGGACCGGACTGTGCGAAGAGGGTTTAGCACCTCAAACGCACAGGGTGAGCAGACCGTGGGACTTACCTTTGTTTAGAAGGGCCCGCGACCACTCAAGCGTGCATCCCACATGCCACCAGGGAACGGACGTGAAGCAAAAAAAATCTGTCACAGCCCCCAACATCACAGGGTCGGGGTCCAAAAGAAACCAAACGCCGTGGCAAGGCCGTAGCAGCGGAGCGCGGAGGAGGTCCCAGCCCTAGGCCACAACCCGAGGACTAGGACCCCCTGAAAAAGGGGCCTGGTGAGGCCAACGAGGCTGCGGCATCGAGACCCCACCAGATGGTCACTGGTGACACCACCCCCCACATCGCCAGCATATCGGACAGGGCCTAAATCAAGTGAAGGCCCTTCCCCCCTTGGCATGCCGCTCTGAAGCGCTCTTTTTCAAAGAGGCTACCCCCCCCCACAATACTGTGGGGCCAGTCGGCGTGCCGGGGAGACAACCCTCCAAGGAGGTTGATCCCTCAATCCAGGCAACAAGTCCCAAGAACAGAACTCAACCTGTGCCCGGAGCACTGCGGACTAGACAGGCGCCTAAGGAGTCTACTGTAAAAACAGTACCCCGGCGGAAGGGGTGTTCGGTATGCTGTGCACCATGTCACAATCTCCACAAAACCCGACCCGCAAATTTATTAATCCAGCAGGGTCAAGTTTCAGAGAAGAGGCTGACACAATTGGCAGACGTCATGAAAGAAGCAGGGGCATACTCTTGGGCAGACAGGGTCAGGCCCGGCCTCAATCCGAGAGTCGACTCTGCTACCAACACACCGGGGAGCCAACCCCCCCCCTATGTTTAGTTTAACAGGAGGCGGTTGCTCCCTTAACCCACTAAGAAAACTCAGAAACATAACTGCGTGTATACACAGGCTATACAAGCAGTTCAAGTGTTTCAGGTTTCAAAAGGGTTAACCCAGGCCAACAGGTTATCGAGGACGAGGCCCGACCTGGGCCTGGCGGACCGGGACCTACACAGGGATGCCTAGAGGAGTTGACAGGCAACCTCCCCGACAGCCCGCTCCCATCCCCGGCTTAGCAGGGAGGGAGGGGTGAAACAAATGGAGAAGGATCATACCCCCTAACATAGTGCAAAGGTACAACACCGTATGGACCAAAGCATGTCACTGTTAAGGGCAACTCGTGGTGGCATACATATGACACACACATTCATGACATCAATCCATGCGACGTCCGGCCCGAGCCGGCATTTCCCCCCCGGAAAAGCACAAAGTCCTTCGGGGTACCAGAACTGCAGATCTGCGCCCCGGCGGGCAACGGGTTAACTGATCCGGTCCGGCGCGACCAGAACCAGTCCCGTGTCCTAGTCACGCCGCCATCCCGAGTCCTAAGAGGGGGGTAGGTACGCGTGTCGATCCAAAACATCACAGAGGGCGCCACCAAGACGTTCAGTACGTGAACGCACTGCTCCTGGTGGCCCACCTAATGGGCGTGAGACCCCTCCGCCAATGTTTTGATCTACTCCGTCATCTCCCTCCAGAGATGTACGTGAGCCGCCGAGTCTAACCTAGTGCACTGGTGCTTGGTAGAGACAAGTCTCCCTCCCAGCCAACCACATAAAAACGCAGTTTTTATGATGTTTGGTCAACCAAGGTGCGCCGGCCTACAAAGTAATTTCAACATTGAAAGCACCCAGGGGCAGCGCCAATCGGTCTCGAAAGACCATACGCTGATTTCATAAACAGCGTATATGCTCGCAAAGGACCAGAGAACAGTGACTGCGAATTTCTAACAAGAAAGAGCATCACAACGTTTCCCCTTGCTGTCTGGGACGAGCAGTAGGGAGCCGGTCTACAAAAGACACAGACAGTCCTCACAGAGAGTCCTCACATGATGAGCCTGGGAATAACAACCGCGTCAATTCTGCTCCTTATGTAAGAGGGGAAGACAGCGATCTACCCAGTGAGACCTCAACGTGAGTAAACAATTGAAAAAGGTTCATGTAACACATTTGACCACGACTCTCTGAGGAGGAGGCTCTGAAAAACTCTGAGGAGGCTCCCTCACTGAGAGGGAGGTTCTGAAACTCAGAGGAGGCTCTGAAACTCCCTGAGGAGGAGGCTCTGAACTCCCTGAGGAGGAGGCTCTGACCCAATATACACTACTGGTAGGGAGCAGAGTAGAAGACAATTGTCCCTACTGCATTGCACCACCTATCCTTTACAATGACAGTGGCCTGTAGCACAGGCCCTGTAACTCACGGACATGTCTCTTGGCCAATAAGAAAACGCGCTTGTGCTTCAATGGCCTCTCGAGCCTGGGAATAAAAGCACATGAATTCTGCTCTTCACGTAAGAGGAGAAGACAGCGATTCTCCCAGAGAGACCACAACGTGAGTAAAAACAATTGAAAAAGGTTCATGTAACAATTGGACCAAGACTCTCTGAAGAGGAGACTCTGAAAACTCTGAGGAGGCTCTCACACTGAGAGGGAAGTTCTGAAACTCAGAGGAGGCTCTGAACTCCCTGAGGAGGAGACTCTGAAACTCCCTGAGGAGGGGGCTCTGACCCAATATACACTACTGGTAGGGAGCAGAGTAGAGGATAAATTGTCTCTACTGCATTGCATCACCTATCCTTTACAATGACAGCGGTCTGTAGCACAGGCCCTGTAACTCACGGACATGTCTCTTGGCCAGCAAGAAAAAGCGCCTGTGACGTTTTCAAATGGCCGGGCCTGAGTCAAATTCCCGGTAGGAATTATGGTCCCAGTCCACCACTGCTGGACAGCCACACTCATTGGCTACAACCCTGTCCAAAAATCGTCGAGATCGCCAAATGATTAACAGAGCTAGAGCCCCCGGAGTCGGGGGTGGTAATCTGACTCTGCCGTGTACTTTGGCGCATGGCTCACTATATCGGCATGTAACTCGAGAACCGCTGAACGGATTTTGACACCTGAACATATGCACACACACACACACTCACTGATTTCACAAAATTACAATTTGAACAATTACAAATTAAAGAAAATGGAAAGCCGACACCACAACTGTGTATTGTTCAGGCGAGAGGGAGTAAGAGACAACATTCTTTTAATGTCGACAATTATAAAACAACAGAATGGCTAACTGGTTCGGCTAAGCGAGGGAAACTATTTAGCTGGCAATGTCTTTTGTTTGACAAAGCGGCAGGTGTCCTAAACAATCCCTGGACCACCACTCGGTATTCGGATCTAACCAATCTGTCCAGGGCCCTATTCCCCGTACCTGGTTCAACTAAGTCGATAAAAAGTCCCATTATCCAGATTCAATTAACCCGATGTTTGAATCCGGGCTTTCCCTGTTCCTCGAACGCTGATTCAGTCTCGTTAATTCGAACCAGACTTGATACTCAGGATAATTGCACGCGGCCGCCTCACCTGACTGGCAACATCACCTCCTGGTTTGGGAATAGCACTGCACAAGACCGTAGCAGACTACAAAGAGTGACACGTTCAGCCGAACGCACAATTGGAGGGGGGCTTCCCACCCTCCAGAACATTTACAACAAGCGGTGCAGGGGGAAGGCTAAGAGAATCATCAAGGACTCCAGCCACCCGAACAACTGCCTCTTTGAACTGCTGCGGTCAGGCAAGCGATACCGGAGTCTTAAGGCGAGCACAGAAAGACTCAGAAGAAGCTTCTATCCCCAGGCCATCAGGCTGCTAAACGAACAATAAACACTATGCAACAACCATCAAATGCACACAGCACACACACCCACACGCACACACTCACTTAAACAAACAACACACTGCAGCACCCACTCTCCACACTTTAGATCACACAAACACACTTTATATTTATTGATAAAGGATTTGCACTACAACTCGTACACCTACTGTAAATTGTACCTAAATTGCACCTCATCCCATTTCTGCCTTGCACTATATAGTATTGTATATTATATGGTAACTCAGTTACGTCTATTCTGCATCGAACATTGTACATATGTCTATACTGAACACTGACCTAATTTTTTTACTTCTAATTTACATGCTATACTATGTTATTTTATTTCATACTTATCTTGTCTTGCACAGTCTCTGGAGCGTAACAGTAAGAAGCATTTTGTATAAAAGTATTCTGTACTTCTGTATGACAACTATTAAAGAAACTTGAAACTAGTGTATCTCTTGAACCGTTTGTCGTAGAGACTTGCGGGTTGTGCCATTGGACTCGGTAGGGATATCCTCTTTCATTGATCGATGGTGAACACTCCCCCGATCCGTAGACCACGCCCCCTTAGGCCACACCCCCTTAGTGTATCTCTTGAACCGTTTGTCGTAGAGACTTGCGGGTTGTGCCATTGGACTCGGTAGGAATATCCTCTTTCATTGGTCGATGTTGACCACTCCCCCGATCCTTAGACCACGCACTCTTAGGCCTCACCCCCTTAGTGTATCTCTTGAACCGTTTGTCGTAGAGACTTGCGGGTTGTGCCATTGGACTCGGCAGGGATATCCTCTTTCATTGGTCGATGCAAAGTGTTAATCAGGTTTTAATCTGTTTCGGACATCATCCATTCATTGAATTGATTAACCTTTGGTTTATACCAGTGACACCTCATGTTCATCATCAGATAACAGTGCTTGAACAGATAAATGCATTTTCTCAACGGCTCATTCAATTTCTCAAATCCGTCAAACAGCGCATCTCATCTGACATTTTAATCCCAGTTACAATATCACAATAACGTGTGAGTGACAGTGATACAATTCAACAATCCACATATTCAGATTCCTCATAATTCATAATCCACAGTCCACGCGGCACGCATAAAGACACTTCAATTTATGCTTGAATGAAACACAATCCGGGCGCTCCATTAAGCAAATACATCAACAGCGGAGAATATGAAACTAATCAGAGCCAAACGCCCGATAGATTTCATTCTATTAAGCTAAGCTTCCCTCTACTCCTTTTTTTGGACATGTCTGCTAACCAAACACATTGCTCTTTTGTTTATAATTCCTGTTCTTTTTTTAATGTTTTTTTCCTTTAAGGATTTTTTTTATTTGTTGTTATGATTGTTTGGTCTGACGGATCAAGACACTGAGTTGTTTGAAGAAATAAGAAGAATAACATGTCCAAGAAATAAACTTTTCATTCATTCATTAATTCATTAAAAATATCCCCGCGGGATTCACATTTTCAATGCTCCGTGTTATTAAAATAACCACATAGTGTGTGTATCGCACCTCGCGAGCGCCGTATATATGACGTGCATTATTTAGGACAAAGTACATTTATTATCAGCATTTTAGGTCTATTATTTTACATTTCAAAAGCACCCTCTAGAAGAACGAAGCACAAAAACATAATTGAGAATGGTATAATGGGATCTAGACTGTGAGAATTATTTCAGGAATGGAGCTAGCATTTCTTTGCGAGGGTGTGGCCATGCAGGTTATCAAGCTAACTGAACTAAACCCTGCTCTGGAGCAGGTTCAAACTTTTTTATCCGTTGCCATAGCGATTTAGACAATCCGACGTCGGGGAACGGAAAGGTCTGCCTTAAGTCAAGCTATCCTGAAAATTATCCGGCTAACTCAATTAGCCAGGTACGAGGGTCGTCAACAGTGTTTACGGGTATGTCATCTACCATCCAAAATGAAATCATTAAGATGTCGTACAAAAAGAGATAGATAGCGAAATTAGTTCTGCACCATTTATATCCGTCCAAGTGGATGACACCAGAGCCATTTCATGTAAATGCCAGCTGTGGATCATAGTACACTATGTAAATGATAAGGGTGTTATATGTGAGAGATTCTTAGGGTTTATCGACGTGAGTGCAGAGAGAAACCATAGGCAAGCCATAGGCAAATACAACCCATCAGCCAAACTTATCTGTCAGACATATGATGGGGAAAGCTGTATGAGTGGGCAGCGAGGTGGTGTCCAGTCTACATTTAGGCCTTCGATAGACTAGAATGGTCATATCTTTTGATGGTACTGGAGGCTATGGGACTTGGAAAGAAATGTAGTATACATATGATTAAAATGCTTTATGCGTCACCATCAGCAATGATAATCACGGGCGCCTGAGCAATGGAGCAAACGGAGCAGGTGCATCCCCACAATTGAACTTGGGGGAGCAAACGTGTGCTTTTGCACCCCCACTTTTTGATCATGTGAAAAATATGATATTTCCCCCCCCAATATATAACTGTAAACATAACTACGTAATTTCAATCAAATTAATAATATGCAATGACACTTAATATAGTGAGTTTTTAAGTTTCCAAAGATTGTGGCCCCCCACATTTTAATGGTTTGATCCAGTGCCTCCCACGGCCCCTCCCCCAGAAGTCAGTGCGCAGACGTTTCCAGTAAGTTGTTCAAACAAAGGATTATGTTAGTTAGACATGTCTTTACTTCTGCATTGAATTACAAATCACTATTTATGTTAGCTAGCTGTTACCTGACGTTTGCTAGCTAGCTACTGTAGTAACATCAACCAGTGTGTGTGTGGTTGACTAGCTAAGCTAGCTACCTGGTAGCCCCTTTCGTGACTGTGATGCACCGAGTGAATCCACGGTCACTTGCTCCTCAATAGCAAACCAACCTATGTTGACCATGAAGGACTGGTTCTGGCCGAACCGTTCGTTATACAAGTATCACAGAGACATTTCAAAGGTAGTCACAGTTGCACGAGGGTTTCGGACAGAGATACGGGATGGTCTGAAAGCTCGGCGTTACTAATAAACATTTTAAATATTGTTTTATAAACTGATCAACACTGCTCAAAACGGGTTTATTTCCGGCGTTGGCTGCCTGGTGCACCTGCAATGTGATCACAGCGCATGCGCATCATGCACCCAATGCCGGAAATAATGGGAGTGTTGATCAGTTTATAAAACATATTTAAAATGTTTATTAGCAACGCCGAGCTTTCAAACCATCCCGTATCTCTGTCCGAAACCCTCGTGCAACTGTGAGTAGTAGGGGTGGACGGTATAGTCTAAAATTTATATCACGGTATAATTTGAAGCATAGACGGTAACGGTATATATCACGGTATCAGTGTTTCCGTTAGAATAATTTTTTTTGCCTGATAGGCAGGCTATATAAAGAATGACATCCTCAAGGCATGTAGATTTATAATATTTTAACTTAAAACTAGGCTACTTTTGCGTATAAAGTCATTATATTCCAAATAAAATAAGTCCAGAGTCCGTGCTGCTCCCATTGCAAACAGCCGGGCTGGATGCTGGATTTAGCTAGAAGCATATGTAGCTGCAGAGCCGCAGAGCCAGCGGCGCTTTCAGGTCTGGTCACATCTTTCAGCCGTTGGGTGGGGGGGCGCTGTTGAGCGGACCTGACCTGAAAGCGCCGCTGGCTCTGCGGCTCTGCAGCTGCATGCTATTCGCAAATCCACTGCTGCGGCCGTCCTCCCGGCTCCCGCTGCAGCCGGCGTTATCATAACACTACACGCATATCATAATGTTTACAGCAAACTGTAGTTGATCACCAGGTATGTTTTATTAACGTCGAATAATTCATATAAGAAAAACGATAGGGACATCTCTTACCTTTCTCCACTGGTTAAAAATGCCAGGAACTGAAATTGAAACTTGCTGTGCGCCGCGGTGATATGTGTTTATTATGAAATGACAATTGCGTGTGGACACGCCCACTGCGCGAAGCCTCCTAAATAACTTTTTCCAGTTTGCACATATCTATTATCTATGACTAATTCTATCTATTTTTAGGGGCAAATGCGATTGAAATAGTCGCGCTGTGGTTACATGATGTCATTGCTATTTTAGAGCTGCTCTACCGGTTACACGGTATAGTCAAAATCCATACCGTAGAGCAAATTAATACCGTTTATACCGTATACCGTTTATACCGTCCACCCCTAGTGAGTAGCTTTGACATGTCTCTGTGATAGGGGCTAGCTACCTGGTAGATCGAAGCCCATGAGAGTTTGAGTTGATTAGGATCCCCATTAGCTGTTGCATGACAACAACCAGTCTCCCTGGGGTCCACACAAAACATAAAACATTACATTCGACAAGACTTTTACAGAACAGTAGATAAACTGATTTCCAAAGTCCATTTTCCTTCAAGCATTGACTTTCATAGTTTCCATCAAATACCACTTATTTTCTGATTTTCATTTAATTGGAAAGAAAATGATGATAATAATAATAATGATAATAAAATAAGAATAAAGTACTTATATCTGCATTTACAGATACCAGCCTTCAATTATCTTAAGGTACAATACCTGAAATAAAAATAAAAGAAGAATGAATTATAGAATGATAGAAGATAATATGATAGAAGCCCATCTCCTGTAAATAACCTGCACACTGTGTGTGTGTGTGTGTGTGTGTGTGTGTGTGTGTGTGTGTGTGTGTGTGTGTGTGTGTGTGTGTGTGTGTGTGTGTGTGTGTGTGTGTGTGTGTGTGTGTGTGTGTGTATCCAGCCAACCAGGTAATATGGCAGAAAAAAGAAAGAATACAGACATCAGAGCATTTTTCAGTACACCAAAAAGCAAAGTAAGAACCCTATAGCCTAATATCTCAAAGACTTAAACGGCGGGATCCACAAATAATGGATTGCACGATGTTAATTGCACCCTTACTTACAATTCATTATGAATTAAAAATGGGGGACCCTGATGTAAATGAGACAAAAGTCTTTCTCTGGTCTGCATCCCCTTAACAATTGTGTGTATTGAGCCGTACTGTATTGTACCCATTCTGCAATATGTTAATAAAAATTTTAATCAATCAATAACAGATTGCAGAATGGGTACAGCGTACAGTATAGTACGGCTCAATACACATGATTGTTAAAGGGGAACTCCACTTTTTTTGGAAATTAGCTTATTTAACATCTTCCCTGGAGTTAGACAAGAAGATGCATACCTTTTTTGTCTCTGTGCGTGCATTTTAGCTTTGGGAATAGACGCTCCGTTAGCATAGCTTAGCTTCATCACTGGAAGTGAGGCAGGACAGTAGCCTTACAGTGCCTTACAGTGTATTGCAAGGTCTGACATTGACCAAACTTGATATGCATGACCTTGGTGGGCTCTATGTCAACTCCTGAAAAGGGGGTCAATGTCAGACCTTGCAATCAAAAGTTAGGGGGCGCACTGAAATTATGGCAAGGGTTATTAGCCCCCTAACTTTTGATTGCAAAGTCTGACATTGACCCCCTTTTCAGGAGTTGACCTAGAGCCCACCAAGGTCATGCATATCAAGTTTGGTCAATGTCAGACCTTGCAATACACTGTAAGGCACTGTAAGGCTACTGTCCTGCCTCACTTCCAGTGATGAAGCTAAGCTATGCTAACGGAGCGTCTATTCCCAAAGCTAAAATGCACGCACAGAGACAAAAAAGGTATGCATCTTCTTGTCTAACTCCAGGGAAGATGTTAAATAAGCTAATTTCCAAAAAAAGTGGAGTTCCCCTTTAAGGGGATGCAGACCAGAGAAAGACTTTCGTCTTGTTTACATCAGGGTCCCCCATTTTCAATTCATAATGAATTGTAAGTAAGGGTGCAATTAGCACCGTGCAATCCATTCTTTGTGGATCCCGCCCTTAGACTAGAAAGAGGTGAAATGCTAATAGAAATGTTTCATAATGATGTTCAGTGTATTCATAAGTGTATTGCTCTCCTTAATGTAGAATGATATGGTGACTGTGCAGACTCAGGAAGGAGAGAAAGAGACAAGAGTTACAGGTAATGGAAATATCAGACAGTCAGCTTAAAGTGTAGGATAACATAACAAATTCAAGTTTCAAGTTCAAGTTTCTTTATTAGTTGTCATACAGAAGTACAGAATACTTTTATACAAAATGCTTCTTTCTGTTACGCTCCAGAGACTGTGCTAGACAAAAGGATAAGTATAAAATAAAATAAGTATACTTATAGTATACTTATAGATTTATAGTATACTTATAAATTAAGACGCAAATACTTGGATCATATATCCCCCCCTCTCTCCCTTTCTTTACAGAGTAGCATAAAGATTGTGTATTCAAACCAGTTCAGTGTATTCATAAGTGTATTGCTCTCCTTAATGTAGAATGATATGGTGACTGTGCAGACGCAGGGAGGAGGCAGAGAAGGAGAGAAAGAGACACAAGAGTTACAGGTAATGGTAATATATATTTTTTCTCTTTCTTATTAAAAACGTGGCCTATTTGAAAAGAGATTGATTTAATAAAAATAAGAGCGAAAAATCAATATACAGTATTATATACAGCATATATATTTTAATATATTATTATTATTATTAGTATAGTAATTGGCTATCATACTGCAATATAAACTGAGTTTTATAGTGAAAAGAGCAGCTTTATTGGTCAAGATTGAAGGCTCTATATTGCAGGAAATTGCACATACAGGTGTTCATTAAATAAAAAAAAATCTGGTTAGTTGTGCACGTTATATTAGGGCCGGGGGGATTTAAGTTCAGCAAAAAAAGGTTCCGTACCGTTGCAATCGTTCGGTGCACTGTACCGGAGGACCACATTGAGGCGGTACAGTACGTATTCGCGTACCGTTACACCCCTAATAAGTAGTATTGTTTGTCTACCAGTGTCGACCTTGAGTGTTATACTCTGAGTACATACTGTAGTAGTATAGACATATTAGCATAGTTGGTAGTAGTATAGACATGGTAGCATAATAGTAAAATGCAGTAAGAAAGTTATTATTAGTGAAAATTCAGATATTGAAGAAGTGTGCCGATGTGTAGCTAGCAATTTTTTGCCATGTTCTTGTAGTGTAGCTTGCTACATTTTTCTGGGGATAGCTTCCGTTGTAGTTGAGCTATATTTAATCGAGAGTAACTTGTAGTGTAGCTTACTACATTTTCCAAGTAGCTTGCCCATCACTGGCGAGTGCTTAAAATATATAAAATATAATAGCAATAGATCAAAATAACACGTTGATCGTCAGTGAGTTGCTTCCATTCAACATGCACAAAACAGATAATTCTTTCATACATACATTTCCGTTTCATACCGTGATGAATATGAATATATTTCTAGAGCGTTCCATCTAATCTGTGGCCGGTGCCCAAGAAGGGACGACCCAGCACCCTCAACGACTACAGGCCAGTCGCTCTGACGTCACACGTCATGAAGACGTTTGAGAGACTGGTCCTGCAACACCTCAAGCCCCTGGTGCAAGACTCCCTCGACCCCCTGCAGTTTGCATACCAAGCAAACATCGTGGTGGAGGACGCCATCATCTATATGCTCCACAGAGCGTACACGCACCTGGAGAAGCCGCGCAGCTCAGTGAGGATTATGTTCTTTGATTTCTCCAGTGCCTTCAACACCATCCAGCAGTCACTGCTAGCGGAGAAGCTCTCTGTGATGCAGCTGGAGCACGGCTTAGTGGCCTGGATCAAAGACTACCTCACTGAGAGACCGCAGTACGTCCGACTAAAGGACAGTCAGTCGCCCCCCAAGGAACTGTGCTGTCACCCTTCCTCTTCACCCTCTATACCTCAGACTTCTGCCGAAACTCAAGCGGGTGCCATGGTGCCACCTGCAGAAGTTCTCTGACGACTCCTCCATCGTAAGCTACATCACCGTCGATGATGAGGAGGAGTATAGAGCCCTGGTGGAGAGCTTTGTGGGGTGGAGTGACAGCAACCACCTCCAACTTAACACCAGTAAGACCAAGGAGCTGGTGGTGGACTTCCGGAGGGGCTTCCCATCACCATCCGAGGGGAGGAGGTTGAGGTGGTGGAGTCATATAAGTTCCTTGGGGTACATCTGAACAATAAACTGGACTGGTGGGACAACACAGAGGCCCTCTACAGGAAGGGACAGAGCAGGCTGTTCTTCCTGAGGAGACTCGGGTCCTTCAACGTGTGCAATAGACTGCTGCAGTCATTTTACCAGTCTGTAGTGGCCAGCGCCCTCTTCTATGCTGTGGCATGCTGGGGGGGCTACATCAACTCGAGGGACACCAACAAACTGAACAAGCTGGTGAGGAAGGCTAGCTCCGTGGTGGGAGTCGAGCTGGTCAGACTAGAGGTGATGGCAGAGAGAGGGATGAGAAGGAAGCTGGCTGCTATCCTGGAGAACCCCCTCACCCCCTCTACGACGAGCTAGTCAAGATGAGAAGCACATTCAGCCACAGACTCATACCCCCCCGACACTCAACTAACCACCTCGGACAGTCCTTCATACCAACGGCCATCAGGCTCCACAACAGTGGGCAGGGACTGCTGCCAGACATCCAACTAGAACTAATAGGAACCCAAGGAGGACAATAACACTACCTTATGCATACTGCACCTTATGTGAATACTGCACCTTATGTGAATACTGTGATACTGTGAATTCTGTATATCTCAGTTAGTTAGACAGTAAATTATAACAATACCTAATGCATACTGCACCTTATACTGTATATTTCAGTTAGATAGTAAATTATATTGACTTATTTGTATACACTGCTTGTGTTGTTTTTACTACCTGCCCCCCCCCCCCCCCCATCCCCCATGCTGCTATGATGCCTGAATTTCCCCAAGGGGATCAATAAAGGAATATCTTATCTTATCTCAATAAACTCCAGCATAAGCGTCAATGTATTTCATTATAAATCGTGCCATTTGTCGCTTGATTCATGAATAGTTTTCAAATAAACGCTAGATTATCGATACTATATGTGTCATCATGCGTGAACAGAAGCAGGTCTGAAAAATCGCTTCTCCGTACTTTGGTCGGCACGAACCTCACACACACACACACACACACACACACACACACACACACACACACACACACACACACACACACACACACACACACACACACACACACACACACACACACACACACACACACACACACACACACACACACACACACACACACACACACACACACACACACACACACACACACACACACACACACTCCGATGGCAGTGAAAGAAACATCGGATTAACCCAAGATTTGTAACAAAGTCTTTACCTCACATCTGATGTAGTGCAAAAAGAGTAATCCAATTCCTGATCGCCATTCCAAATATTCATCGCATTTATTGATCCAACGTTATATGTCCAAAACACATAATCCACGCTGCTCCGAGTGTCCCCAGTCCATCTGTTATAACGATACTGCATGCCCGAGAAGTAAAACCTGGACCGGACTTCTTAGATCGATGCACAGCCCAAGCCAGAGGGATTCCAATGATGTGCAATACCATCCGGGAGACGTTAGGAGGCGGTATTTGCCCTTTGCGAGCTCAGACCCATTCCCAATGATAACGTCAGGCTGGATGGATGAAACATTTATGGATATAGCTAATAAAATAAATATCGATTAAAACCCGAGATATCTCGGGTCTTGGCGCCCAGCGCATGGCGAGTTAACCCGACTTTTTTTTTAATACTAATAAAAAATATAGTAGATAATTATCGATGTCGAATGATATGAAACATTTTATCGTGATAAAATTTTTGGCCATATCGTCCAGCCCTAGTTGAACACTTTAAATACCTAGGAATCGAGATTTTCCCCACCCTAAATCAGACAACTAGATATAACTTTACAGGCACTTATAATAAAATACTCCAAGATCTAAATAGATGGTCGAGCCTTCCCAACTCATTACAAGCCCGAGCATCCATAGTTAAAATGAACGTAGTGCCCAGGATCAACTTTGTCAGCTCAATGCTCCCCTTACCCCTTCCAATAGACCAGGGGTTCCCAACGTTTTTAGGCCGCGACCCCCGAAAATAACGGTGTCAGAGAGCCGCAACCCCCACTATTATAGGAGGTAATTTTTTATAAATCTTTTTTTTTATGGAAATGTATGGTTGAAACATGCAAACGTTCAAACGCACACACACACTAATAAGCATTGGAGGCTTTTAACCAGGGCTGGACTGGGGAAATCATTCAGGCCAGGAAATATAGTGCGAAATATAGCCCCGGTCAGGACACTTCTTAAGTGGGGGGTCTGGGGGTCCCCCACCAGGATTTTTTTTGTTATAAAGACTTCATTTCCTACATTCTGGTGCAGAATTTTTTTTTATTTGTACCCTTTAAATGCCAGTGTTTGTGATGGCATCACAAATGATTGTTAAAAAACAGGCTAGCATAATATATGATTAGCAACAACACTGATTTTGATGGATTTTCAGTTTTTTTGTAACGTCAGATTGAAAGAAATACTCACTCTTACCATAAGGGACTAAATTGTCCTCTTCAAAAATACCATACAAATATTACTATATGTTGAAATACCACTTTTTCTTTCATAAATCTTTTATTCAACTTCAGCCCTGATCCATGGGCGGAGTTTATGGGGGTGCAGGGGGTGCATTGCACCCCCTGGTGGCCGGGGGTGAAATTGCCTTTTTTTTTTTTTTTTAAATCAAGATTATTTTTATTTTAATAAAATTATAATAATTGTGAGAAACAAATCTGAATTCTATTATGTTTTGTTTTACAATACATTCATTTTATAGTAGTAATCATGTCACATTATAAGGCGAACCTTCTGTAGTGTGGCAGTGAAAGGGTTAACGGCAACGCGCGGCCAGCAGCAGCAGCAGCAGCGCGATACAAAGCCACTTATTCTGAGATGATAATTAATGTATCTGGATAACCAATGCATGAATTTTGTCGAGGCAGGTAGCGTTATTTCGGGAAAATTGATATCTATAGCCTGGTATATTTTTCGTCCACGAAAAATGGAGGCTGTAATAATTATTATTGCTCGAGAGTCTCTATGAATAATAATAATTAGAGCCTAAGTCAGTTAAAAATGATCCCCTGTAGTGCTGTGTGTGTGAGTGTGTGTGTGTGCTGCTGTACTACCTAAATAAAATAAAAAATGAGGGGTTAGGGCATTGTAAAAACGCTAAAATAATAAAATAAAGGTCAAAAAAAATCGCGGGTATAGTTCGCCAAGCAGTCGCACCCCCTGGCGTCAAGTGCAAACTCCGCCTATGCCCTGATCATAACACCACATATTCATTTTATAATTCTAACCCTTTAAATGCCAGTGTGTGTGATGGCATATATTTGCAATATATCAAATGCAAAGTAGATTTTTCTGGGGGGGATTATTACAGGCTAGCATGTGTCAATGATTAGCAACAACACTGATTTTGATGGATTTTTAGTTTTTTGTAAGGGTCCCGCCTCCACCAATCACATGCGGCTCCCTTTGTGTGTGTGTGAGCAAGAGAAAGAGAGAGAGATAGTTCTCCAACTTTTGTGTGAGTTGCAGTGATCTCCTGGTTGTTCCCCACATAGGTTATCTAACTATTGCACCGCTGCAACTAGAACCACTGGCCTGGCCTGCTTCTAAGTTCAGTGGCCTGATTGCATTAAAAAAAAAAAAAAAAATTGTAATTTATTTTTTATTATTTTTGGGAATCATCTGGCGAGCCTCCCGCGGCAGATTAATCAAATCCACATATAAAAACGTATTATTAGATATAGTCTGGCGAGGGGACATCCCAGAATTAGACTCTGAGTTTGACTGGGATGACATTTGGACTAATGTTACATTAGCTTCCCGCAACCCTAATCACCAGAAAATAGTGGGGGAGGAAATGTCTTTTGTGGTATCTGTGATGATATAATTAGATTTTTAATGTTCTGTATTTATTGTTTTAGTTATTTCTATTGTCATTATTGTTGTTAGTATTGTGTTTATGGTACAGTATTGTGTTTGTCTTTTTTTGTGTATAAAAAAGAAAAAAGAAATAAAAATATTTAAAAATAAAAAGTATGCTCTGGATCTGTTAAATACGTTAATTAAAACAACAAACTGTTTCCATTTCTGATAATGAAAACACCAAAGAGTAGTGGCTGATTGCGGCCGGGTGGCCCAGCGGACTAAGCGCTTGTCACCAACGCAAGAGACACTGGTATCGAATCTGGCTGTCAGCGTTGCCTCCGGCTTGGCCGGCCGTCATACTGGCTCAATTGGCAGAGTCAGCGGGAGGGAAGCCGGTGGGTGGTAATCTGGTCGTTGTAAACATCGACTCCTACAGGTCGGTCAGGGCGCCTGCACAGTGAGGAAGGGAGATGGTGAGGGTAGTGTGAGCCTCCCACACGTTACACCTCACCAATGAGAGTCCGCGCTGGCAGGTGAAAAGAAGTGGCTGGCTGACATGTGATAGTATCCATTAGGCCTGTCACGATAACACATTTTGCTGGGCGATTAATTGTCCCAGAAAATATTGCGATAAGCGATATTATTGCGGTTTTGAGAGATTTTTTTTTGAGAAATGTATTTCCCAAAAGTTTTCAATTAACCTTTTTATTTATTTTTACTAATATAATAATAGCATAATATTGCAAGGAAGCCGTTTCAAAGTGCAATAAACCTTTATTTAACATTGGAAGATATTTTAAATATCCTAAATAAAAAAATGCTCAATTTGATTATTATAAAACAAACTGAAACTGGAAACAAGCCCTCTGTCTGGCTTTTTGTATCATCCTTTTAACATGTACATTTATTATTAATGTACCTTGCGGTACCATGTACAAAATGTTAATAAAGTATGAGGAAAAAACTGTGGAAACGTAATAAATAAAAAGGCAGTGAAACAATAATCAAATAAACACCAAAATATATACTATCTCTATTGGAATGGAGACTTCAGCACAGGATAAACTAGGGATGGGCAAAAATAATCCAGATCGATTGATCACATGATGTACTCGAGTACTCGTGGAGGAAAACGCTGTACAAAATAAACATCTTTTCCGGTGTTTTAGACTTTTATTTTGAAACCCACCCACCGGTCCGGAGCGGAAGTATTGTTGTTATTATCCTAGCAGAACGTATTGAGCGGACAACTTGTCTCGTCCGGTTCTGTGTTTTTGAGCTAATGATAAAACAAATGTTGAGATTGTTGGTGAACAACTAACTTTAGGTTAGTTTTAACGTTAGCTACTAACGTTAGATGCAGCTACTACAGGCAATCAACGATGAGGAGGAAGCGCCAAAGCCGTATATAATAGAATAGTAGCCCTGTGGTGTGTAGGCACGACTCGAAACTACCTGTTATAATAAATTAATTCATGTTTAACTTGTCCCCGTGTCCAGTCCTTTGACTAGCCCCACCCGTTCATTGTAAACAATGATGCATGTAATTGTATTAACGTTATTCTGTGTTGTAGCTAGCTATGCTATACGTTGTATTTCGTTTGTTAGCTATTTAGCTAATGTTGATAGCATCAACGCTAGATCTTTAATCTTTATTTAGCAGTCCAGTTTCTCCGGGCAGTAGCGAGAAACTACTTGGGTCTAAAAATAGCTACACTACAAAGAACACTACTTGGTTAAAAGGAGCAACACTATTGAGAAATGTAGTTAAGCTATGTGGCGTTGCTAGTGCCCCACGGAGCTCCCGTGCTGTACTCTGTAGTAAGGCCAGCGGCCCCCCACACGGAGAGTGACTGACAAGGGGTACTGGTTCCGCCTCATTAAAACAAACGCGCAAATAGCAATTAATTGCGCCCGTCAAAATCATTGCATTCATTTTAATTATTGCGCCGATTAATCGATTTATTGCTTATTGCGGCAGGCCTAGTATCCATCAACCCTCCCAAGACCGACCAGTGGGGGGAACATGCGAGAAACGACCAGGAAGGGGGGGGGGGGGGGGGGGGGGGGGGGGTTTATTGGCATGACTAAATTGGGATGGGAGAAAAGCAGGAGGAGAAAAAATAAAAAAAAAAAAAAAATAAAAGTAGTGGCTGATTTCAGGAAAAATAAATTGACATCATATAACCCGGGTTAATAGATCAACTGTGCTTGCATTTTAGCTACAACGTTTAGTAGCCACTAGCCAGGTGCAGAGAGGGAAATCCAACAGAATATATAGTGACCAACTTTCCCAGCATATTGTATTGCTTTGAAAAAGTTACATTATTCACATTGTCATAAAAGCCACTCTGCACTCTGCTTAGCTCAGAGCCCTCACTTTGATCTGTTCTGGTAAGCAGTGGAATGGCCATTCTCCAACAACTGACAATATTCAAGACCACCATCGACTTCAAAGACAACGCCGGAGACTAGGCAGTTCATTACGACTCAGCTGCCTCCTAAGTGAAAGCCGGAAACAGTTTGATTCTGTCCCATTTTACTGATGACCTCTTGTCCAGAGTGCTGACTCCTCTCAGAACAGAGTACTGGCTCTTTCTCCCGCTCTGTCCCCCACTTTACCAAGTACTCAGTGAAAGTGCCTAAACTCTTCATCACACGCAGGCATGTCTGTCTGTTGCCTGGTTTCTTAACCTGTTAAGATGCAGCCCTATTTAGGTCAAACTCCTCAAACAAACAAGCACACCATTGATTTAATTGCCATATAAATCACATACAAATATCTAACTATTACTCCTCTCTGAACATGAATATATAAAAAGATATTAAAAATAATTACAGCTTTTTGCACATCTTTGTCAGGGAATTTCAACAATTCTGGTCCTGAATGTACCAGTTAATTGTAATCATCTCTCTCTCTCCTTATGTCTGGTCTTGCCAGGTTGTGGAGGAGAGAGACAGGGAGGAACAGGCTGTAGACTACTTTGCCCGTCCTGAGCCTGCTATGATGCAGGTGTTTTTACATCACCATCCAAAACAAGATTCAGCCAAGAGTGAGTGAGTACACTGGTCCACTTGCACTGGTCCACTTGTCCATGGCACTTACTACCCAGCTTTGTAGTAGTTTGGGGGAATAGTACAGTAGGTACACATATTTAAGGGAGCCGTAAGGATCGTGTACTGGTGGGTGGTGTCCGACCGATTGTGGTGGGCCGGTCTGGGCTAAAAATGCCAAGGCCGTTTTTTTTTTTATCCCAGTCCAGCCCTGTCTGTATTGATCGATTTATGATGAGAACAGGTTAAACTATGGGTAGGGACCCAAAATGGGTTGCAGCCTTTTCTTCTGGTGGGTCCCTATGTGACAACAGTGGTAATGCTGTATGTTTGTAATGTGGTTCCCAAGACGAGAAAACAAAACCTAATTTGGGTCTCTGACATGCTAAGTCTAGAGGCAGTGGGTATGACTTGACAAGATGCCAAAGTAGCCAGTGGGCAGTGGCACAAGCAAGGGTGCTGAATTGCTGTTGGCTATCCATTTACTGCACACCATTTCCCTGTCTCCATGGATTGTCATCACTGCAGATAAAAACAAATCCATCTCACGCTCAAGGGGGGGGGGGGGGGGGGGGCTACAGTATATATTATATATATACTCCACATCTCTACCAAAATCTCTTCTCTCCAAGATTGAGAATTAAGCTTGTATCTGTTTGACACAACGCAAGACACGCAGCTGATGAAGTTTGACATTCAGTGCACTGTATGGTTATTCTTGTACCAGAGGCTAGAGGTGCTGTATATCTACTACAGCATGTAGCAGATGTGTCAAGCAGATGCACTCAACACATCATCCTGAGCCACACATTGAGCAGACAACTGCTACACCATGCACAAAACACCTTTACTAATGGGGAATGCCATCCATTTTACGGATTCCCATGTTTTTCCTGTGCCCTAGGACATTTCTGTCAATATTTATCTCCAGCAGGTGGAAGACAGAAGACAGACGCAATTGGTTGTGTCTGTCCGTGCGCGTGTTAGTCTGTCTTCCTGGTCACAGCTAATCTAGCAAACTGAAACTACATGTCCGATTTGGAAGAAACAGTGCTCATTTGCTGACAGCAGGCCAGGGACCTGGGGGCCCTCATTTATCAATAATGCGTAGAAAGTGTTCTATTTTTGTTCCTAAGCACGGAATTACGGAGAAATATGCGACAGGCTGACAGACTTGTACACAGTGATGTTGGATATCAATGACTCCCTAAAGACCATTGTTGCCTGGGCAGCGCACAATACTAATAAAGACCGTTAACCTGTTTGGCGTTGGTGTCTTAATAACAATGCTGGAATATGAATGCCTTTTTTCATTTCGTTCTTTTAAAGTTCGATTGGCTACCTGGTATAATATGATTTGTAGAGGCATACAATCTATTTTGATGTCGGTATTAGGTAGCCTATATAAATTATATATAATAGCATAGCCTACATTATGGAACAGTAACTTGCTCATATATAACGCATGGCACAGACACAGAGCCCTGCGAAGCCTGCATACAGTAAACTAACTTGATCGTTAATCTAACTGTTGTCCTTGTATCTTTACGCTTATGAAAACATTAAATAATATTTATAGGCTATAGGCCAGGGGTCAGCAACCTTTTTGACATGAAGTGCCAGTTTGAAATATAGTTGTAACTAGTGTGCCATATCAACAATATTCCATGCATCGTAATTTTTTTTTCTCATAATCAGGTATTTTTAATGATAATTTTTACATTACATCATTATTGTTATTGTTATTATTAACAATATTATTATGATGGTTGTATCAACCCTAAATCTGAGTTGGGCGGGGGTGCAATGCAGACAAACAGTTTTGCTTTACTGAGCTCCGTTATCTGGGGGCTGTAGTTGGTCACTTTAAGCTGCACACTGGAGCATCTTTTAATCCAGCTGTTTGCTGTTGTCTGATATTTTCTGACATTTCGTTGATGCGTCGCTCGACACTTCGAGCTGACATGGGGATATCTTTTATCCTTGATTTGATTGTCTCTTTGTTTGGCAAGCCTTCAAACAAAACATCTGAGCTACAGAGAAAAGCCTCCTTGATATACTCGCCATCAGTGAATGGCTTTCCACATTTCGCAATGCAATGAGCAATGCGATAGCTTGCTTCAGTTGCATGGTTTTTAGCAGTCGTGAACACTTTGAGGGTGCTGGCTTGCTTTCCATACCTGGCCACGGCACGTTTAATCGATTCTGCCTTATCCGCCTGATCTTTTAAACTTTTTTGATGCTTCGTCTCAAAATGGCGTTTCACACCTGACGTTCTGCAAACTACATTTTCTAAACATAAAGTACACACAGCACGGTCCTTCTGACACACAAACCCGTAGTCGTCTGTCCACGAGGGCTGGAATGCCCGAATTTCCTTTGCTTTAACTTTCTTAGCGGGGGTTGCCATCATGAAAGACGGCACATACAGAATGCAACCGCAGCACTGTGTGATTACCGGATTTCTAAATACCCTGGTATACCGTAATACCGTCATACTGCCCAAGCCTATCTCCCACCCACTCACCCCCTCCTAATGTACAGTCCCCTCCCCATCATATGTATATACTCAGGATCTATGGGTAACAGTACTGTATATTTGAATATCGTATATGTCACAAATGTAACAGTACTAAATACCTGTATGTCATGTATGTCCCTATGCCATAAATGTCATGTATGTTGTGTATGTCATAAATGTCACTATGAATTGAAAATGGGGGACCCTGATGTAAACAAGACAAACGTCTTTCTCTGGTCTGCATCCCCTTAACAATTGTGTGTATTGAGCCGTACTGTATTGTACCCATTCTGCAATCTGTTAAAGTTTTCATTCATTCATTCATTCACTCATTCAGCGCCATCGTTTAATCCACGAGATGGCGCTAGTGCGCCACCACTGTAAGTCAATGGGGGGACTGCAAGATTTGCGAGTCCTTAAAATATATCTTAAATTATAGCTATGGGTCTAATACACCCGTCGATTATCAGTCAGTTGCATCCAGTCAACATGTACAAAACGGACTGTTTTTTCATAGGTACATTTCCGTTTTATAGCCTTTTGAATATGAGTATAACTTTGGGTGCTTCTGAGTAATTCCAGAGAAAGACGCGATAATATCGCTTTAGTGGAATACACTAAACACGTAATTTTTCACCTGATTATCGAATCTTCCTGAAATCAACGGTAGATTATCATTATTATCCTTCCTCGTGCATACACGAAAAGAGCATGGGACTGCGGGGCTCCGCCGCTGCCTCCTCAAACTCAACGGCACACAGCCACACACACACACACACACACACACACAGCCGCGATCGCGGTAGAAAGACATATCAGATCAACGATCAAATTTATATAGTGTTCTTACCATGTATCTGATGTAATGCAAACGAAATAATCCAATTATCTGATCGCCATTTGAAGTACTGGGAGCGGAGGTCCATGCCACGTTCAACAGCATTGCATATTGAGGGGGGGGGGGGGGGGGGCAGCCTCGCAGATGTATCGTTGAAACAGGTTACCTCGCCTGAGTATTTAAACCACGCCTGCACGGCTTGGATTGTCCCAGAAAAGAAACAACACCAGTCCCAGTGGAGTGCAATACCCGCTGGAAGGCGTAGGGGGCGGTATTTACCCTTTTGCGAGCTCAGACCCATTCCCAACGATAACATCAGGCTGGATGGATGAAAATGAATGGATATCGCTAATAAAAGAAATAACGATTAAAACCCGACAAAACTCGGGTCTGGCGCTCAAGCGATGGCGAGTTAACCCGACTATCATCGTGACTGGCGCTGAATGAGTTAAGAGAGGGCACAGCGATGTGGTGTTGCGTTAAGCCTGGCACTTCGTTTGAGGATAGATGTGTTTGCATTAAGTGCTATAATGGAGGTTGAACAATTTATCTATGACGCTTAATTTTTTTATCCACTTTTTCTCCTTTTTTTTCTATTTTCTCCCATCCCAATTCCATTGTGCCAATTCTTCCCTCCCCTGTCTTGAACGTTGCTCGCATATGCCCCCCACTGGCCGGTTGTAGGGAGGATAGAAGCCTTGCATCACGTGTCCCCTCCGGTACACGAGGAGGCAGCCGGTCACATCTTTTCACCTGCCAGCGCGGACTCTCATTGGCGAGGTGTAACGTGTGGGAGGCTCACACTACTACTCCCGCCATTTCCTGTCTCTGCTGTGCAGGCGTCCCCAACCGACCTGTAGGAGTCGCTGTCCACAACGTCCAGATTACCACCCATTGACTTCCACCCTCTAACTCTGCTAATTGAGTTAGTATGGCGGCTGGCCCAAACCGGAGGCAATGCCGTCAGCCGGAGTCGAACCCGGTGTCTCTTGCGTTGGTGACGAGCGCAATGTCCGCTGCTCCACCCAGCCGCCTTTAATTTCCTTTTCTTTATTACAATGAGCACATTTGCACTAGTAAGAGGATCCTTGAAATTTGCATAATGAGATTTGTCACAGGGGACCAAAATATTCCGGATATAGAGATTTGCAAAGGGAAATGCCTCCCACTCTCATACTACACCAAAACAACCTCTGAACACGGCGTGACATCAAATCCATGACTTCTCTCCACTTCCACTAGAGGTGTCATCATATCTCAGCATCACGCAGGTTTCACCCCCTCGCCTCTCAACGTCGAAGCCTGACATCTGGACCCTAGATAATGAACAACCGAGTTATCAACCCACGGTTCAGACCTTTCTAACCACTGACACGAGACTATGCTGCCTGGGTGAACCTTCTCCACGCCCACTACGAGTCAAGAGTTTTCTTTTGATAATGTCTGGTTCCCCCTGGCAGCTGCTGTGAGCGGGTTAGCAGGGCAGGGTCATGGTGTGACAAAGTGTGTCTAAGATCAAGCCGATAATCACTCCCACAGAGCGGTCAATGGAGGAGGCAGGTGCTGCAGGATTGCAGCGCTGCCCGCCCCTCGCCCTGGAACCTTTTTAATAGGGATGCACCGATCTGATATTGATATCGGATATCGGCCCCGATATCACTAAAATAGCTGTATCGGGTATCGGTAAAAAAATATATATATCGGATTTCTTTTTTTGTATGTATTTCTTTTATAATAAATAAAATAAGAAATAACAATTCAGTACATTTATATCTATGTGTTAATTTGTTACATTTAGTTTCACTAAGTTAGGAAAGTAATGTTTTAAGTCAAGCCTGATGTTGCCTTGCACAAAATAATGATCCCAGTATCTTCCTCTTAATAATACAGTTTATTAATTGAACAATGGGTATTTACATTTAGTCATTTAGCTGACGCTTTTATCTTACAAGTTCTCTACGACAAGTCATCAGGAAGGGCACAACTCTATCAGCTGAGTAACAATGTTCAAGTGTTGAGTGCTACAGTGTAGGTTAGTATATTAGGACAAGTGCATGACAGTAAGGTTAGTTACTGTATTTTTTTTTTTTTTATAATAAATTTAGATAATGGTATCGGATCGGTACTCGCCAGGTATTGGTATCGGTATCGGGACTGAACATTTCGGATCGGTGCACCCCTACTTTTTAACCCAACTAAACATAAACATTCATAGTATTCTCATGCCGTGGGACAGTGGGAGATGTGAATAGACTTCCAGAAGAGGGAAACCCGCTCACTTTCCCCGTAGAAATGAATGACTCAGCTGTGGGACTGGTTGAGTCATTTCAACTCCCTCGAATGGCACAACACCACTGCAATAACAAAAAAACACTCCCCTCCCATCCTGGTTCTGTCCTACAGAGCGATCAACACAAACCTCTCACCACCTCTACACATATCGTATGTGTGTTATGTGTGTCCAATAAATGGTAAATGGATATAGCAGCTTTTATCCAATTTACCATTTATTTTATCCAAATGCCTCACATTCACTCACACACCGATAGCGGAGGCGACCATGCAAGGTGCCGACCTGCTCATCAGGAGCAGTTAGGGGTTAAGTGTCTTGCTCAAGGACACTTCGACTCGCTGCCAGGAGGAGCTGGAATTGAACCGGGAACCTTCTGATTATCAGACACAAACAAAATTGGTATTTTATGTATTTAGTCCAATGTGATATTTAAGAAAAATTCTGGATCTATATTATTCTATGATTTATCCTTTCATTTCTTATGGCAATATAGTATAGGCAATATTCCATCTTTTTATTTACAAATATTTTTGTTAGAACTCTTGCTGGAATATGCTCATAGTGCCCCATTATTTCAAACCCTACAGTTGTTAACCATATTTGACATCAACCCTTTCACTACCACACTACAAAGGGTTAACCCTTTCACTACCACACTACAAAGGGTTAACGCTGTTAACGCTTTCACTACCACACTACAGAAAGTTAACCTTTCACTACCACACTACAGAAGGTCAACCCTTTCACTACCACACTACAAAGGGTTAACCCTTCCACTACCACACTACAGAAGGTTAACCCTTTCAATACCACACTACAAAGGGTTAACCCTTTCACTATCACATTACATAAGGTTAACCCTTTCACTACCACACTAGACGGTGGTAGTAAAATGGTTAACCTTCTGTAGTATGGTAGTGAAAGAGTTAATAAACTTCAATCTCAGTCTCTTAACGATTCACTTCCTGTTTCTTTTCACAGTGTCTTTGTAACTGGGTCTCAGATACACTGTTATCACACCAGGGCATAAGTGTTCTATTTCCGTTCCTACGCACGGCATTTAGAATGTCTCTACGCACAGAAAAATCGGGATTTATCAACCGTGCGTACACTCTGTGTTGATAAATACCATTGTTCTTACCGTCTATGCTTGTGCATGATTATCCATATATGGTAATGAAACACCCCCATGAAATGTGGAAAAATGGACTAAGCTGAGCGAACTATGAGAAACTTCACACAGAGCGAGATTGATCACAGAGGTCTAACCAACTAATTTAACGCACTGTCGAACCAAGAAGACACACCGCGTTTTACGGGAGAAATACGCGACAGGCTGACGGACTTGTACATGGTGATGTTGGATATAAACGACTCAAGAGCATTGCTGCCTGGGCAGCGCAAAATACTAATAAAGACCGTTAACCCGTTTGTCATAATAACAATGCTGGAATATGAATGCCTTTTTTCGTTTCGTTCTTTTAAATTTCGATTGGCTACCTGGTATAATATGATTTGTAGAGGCATACAATCTATTTTGATGTCGGTATTAGGTAGCCTATAAATTATATATAATAGCATAGCCTACATTATGGAACAGTAACTTGTGCATATATAATGCATGGCACAGACACAGAGCCCTGCGAAGCCTGCATAGAGTAAACAAACTTGATCGTTAATCTAACTATTGTCCTTGTATCTTTACGCTTATGAAAACATTAAATAATATTTATAGGCTATAGGCCCTCCTCGATTTGCCATACTAGCCTATTATCAAATGGCTATCCGCTGTGGGCTAAAGGTTGGGAACCCCTGCTATAGCCTATATCCTTTATAATGTTATAGGCTATTTTATTTACAGTAGTCTATTTATGATTTGTTTCCATAGGTCTCAGACAGTTATGCATGTGGTTGAGACGGATCAGGATTAATGAAGCTACTAGGAAACTGCTTCTCGGCTACGAATTAAAGCCACGATTGAAAATAATGTACTTCCTTTCTTGACAATAGCCTATAATATAACAATAATACGAGAGCATACAAGAACAATGAATCTCACTGCCATGTAGCCTACGCCATGTGTAGCCTGCCTGTGATCAATAAAAACTCGAACTTGAACTTGAATTCCATCACATCACGGGAGCGCACAAATAGACTGTGTTGTCACAATGTAAAAGTGACAGCGACCAGTGGTGACAGAACAGGGAGTGACACATCAGGAATGGGGCGTGACCAACAGTGAGTGCAGATACCAACCACCAGGGGAAATAACTCCAGAATGACAGTTGGGTTCCTAAGACAGAACCCCGAACGTTACAGTATCCCCCCCCCCCCCCGACGAACGGCACCTGACGTTCACCTAGGGGCCTCGGGATGCAGCCGCCGGAAATCATCGATCAGGCAAATATCCCTTTGAGGCACCCAAGAGCGCTCCTCTACCCCATACCCCTCCCAATCCACCAAGAACTGAAACCCCCTACCCCTCCGCCTACAACCCAGGATCCTCCGCACCGTATAGACAGGTTGACCATCAATAATGTGAGGCGGAGGAACTGCAGGAAGTGGCGGGGACATGGGCGATGAGAGGAATGGCTTCAACAGGGACACATGAAACGTCGGATGAACCCTCATAGAGGCCGGAAGGCGTAGCCTGTAAGCCATAGGATTCACCCGATGAACCACTTTAAAGGGGCCTATGTAGCGAGGGGCCAGCTTCCTGGATTCCACCCGGAGAGGGAGATCACGGGTGGAAAGCCAAACCGGCTGTCCAGGACGGAAAACCGGAGCCGGACGACGCTTGTGGTTAGCTTGCTGCTGAGCCTTAACCGAGGCCTTCTGCAGCGTCGTCCGCACCCTTCAAGTTTCAAGTTTCTTTAATAGTTGTCATACAGAAGTACAGAATACTTTTATACAAAATGCTTCTTTCCGTTACGCTCCAGAGACTGTGCTAGACAAGTATGAAATAAAATAGTATAGCATGTAAAAATAGAAGTAAAAATAGAAGTCACGTACGTAGACACAGTGTTCAGTATATACATATGTACAATGTTCGATGCAGAATAGAAGTAACTGAGTTACCATACAATATATAATATACTATGCAATATACTAATATACAATATACTATATAGTGCAAAGCAGAAATGGGATGAGGTACAATTTAGGTACAATTTACAGTAAGGTGTACTGAGGTATGGGTTGTAGTGCAAATCCTTTACCAATAAATATGAAGTGTGTTTAGGTGTTCTAAAGTGTGGAGAGTGGGTGCTGCAGTGTGTTGTTTGTTTAACGTGAGTGTGTGCGTGTGGATATGTGTGTTGTGAGTGCATTTGATGGTTGTTGCATAGTGTTATTGTTCGTTGAGCAACCTGATGGCCTGGGGATAGAAGCTTCTTCTGAGTCTTTCTGTGCTTGCCATGAGACTCCGGTATCGCTTACCTGACCGCAGCAGTTCAAAGAGGCAGTTGTTTGGGTGGCTGGAGTCCTTGATAATTCTCTTAGCCTTACCCCTGCACCGCTTGTTGTAAATGTTCTGGAGAGTGGGAAGCCCCCCTCCAATCGTGCGTTCGGCTGAACGTGCCACTCTCTGTAGTCTGCTACGGTCTTGTGCGGTGCTATTCCCAAACCAGGAGGTGATATTGCCAGTCAGGATGCTCTCTATTGTACATGAGTAGAAGTTCTTAAGGATCTTCTGACTGACTTGGAACTTCCTTAGGCGCCTGAGGAAGTAGAGGCGTTTGTCGTGCCTTCTTCACAACACTGTCAATGTGTGTGGTCCATGTCAAGTCCTCGGATATGTGGGCTCCGAGGTACTTAAAACTGTTCACTCTCTCAACCGGTGCCCCGTCGATGCTGAGGGGGCTGTAGTCCCTGACCCCCGACCTCCTAAAGTCCACAATCTCCTTTGTTTTGCTGACATTCAGGGAGAGGCTGTTCTCCTGGCACCATCCCGCCAGGACCTTGACCTCTTCCAGGTAGGCCCTCTCGTCGTTTGCAGAGATCAGGCCCACCACTACTGTGTCGTCAGCAAATTTGATGATTGTGTTGTTGTTCCGCTGAGCCACACAGTCATGTGTGTACAGGGAGTAGAGGAGGGGACTCAGAACACAGCCCTGGGGGGCCCCTATGTTGAGGGTGATGGATGAGTAGGTGCAGTTGCCTGCTTTCACCACCTGGGGTCTGCCCGTCAGGAAGTCCAAGACCCACTGGCAGAGGTCATAGTTCAAGCCCAGGTCCCTGAGCTTGGCTATGAGTTTGGAGGGGACTATGGTATTGAATGCTGAGCTGTAGTCGATGAATAGCATTCTCACATAGTTCCCCTGCCTCTTGTCCAGGTGTGATGCTGCTGTGTGCAGCACATGGGCTATGGCGTCCTCTGTGGACCTGTTGGGGCGGTATGCAAATTGCAGGGGGTCCAGGTTGATGGGGAGGGAGGTGCAGATGTAGCCCTTTACTAGCTTCTCAAAGCACTTCATGGCTATGGAGGTGAGAGCTACAGGGCGGTAGTCGTTGAGGCAAGCAGGCTTGGATTTTTTAGGTACAGGGATGATAGTGGACTTCTTCAGGCAGGTGGGGATGACAGCCTGTTCTAAGGACAGGTTAAATATGTCAGTGAATACCGGGGCCAGTTGGTCGGCACAGACATTTAGGACGTGGCCGGGGATGCCGTCCGGTCCTGCTGCCTTCCTGATATTCACTTTTTTAAAGGTCCTCACCTCATGCTCTGTTACCCTGAACACTGCGTCTCCATCAGCAGACCCCCCCCCCCCCCCCCCCCCCATTGCCGTGGCTTGTAGGCTGCTGTTGTTATTCCCAGCCTCAAACATCGCATAGAAAGTATTGAGATAATTTGCTAAGGAGATGTCACTGTTCAGTTTGAGGGAGGTGCCTTTGTAATCTGTCATCGTTTTGAGGCCCTGCCACATAGCTCTGGAGTCAGCCTGTTCAAACTGAAGTTCAATTTTATTCCTGTAGCGTCATTTTGCTTCTATTACTGTCCTCCTTACGTTGTATCTCGCCACCTTGTGGTCATTCATGTTGCCTGCCACGAGCCCGGCGTTGTATGCTGTGGTGCGCGCTTTCAGAGCTTCACGGACGGATTTGTCTACCCAGGGTTTTTGATTTGGGTAAACTAATTGTGGTAATGGGGATTGTTTCTTCCACCAAAGTACGAACAAAGTCCAGCACTGTCTCCGTGTATTCATTAATGTTATATGTGTTATCACGGAACACACTCCAGTCTGTACATTCAAGTGCAGCCTGTAGCGTCTCCTCTGACTCCACAGACCATTTCTGCACCTCTCGCGAGACTACCGGGGCACGCTTGATACTTTGTTTATATTTTGGAGAAAGAAAGATGGCCACATGATCCGACTTGCCGAAACCACTGGCAGAATGAGCCTTGTATCCACACTTGAATTGCGAGTAACAGTGGTCTAAAATGTTACCGCCTCTGGTGTTACAAGTCACATGCTGGTAGAAGTCCGGCAATACTTTTCTCAGATTTGCGCTATTGAAATCGCCCACAACTACAATGGCAGCGTCGATATTCGCTGTTTGGATTCTATTTACCTCGTCGTGTAGCCTGGAGAGCGCGTCGCCTGTGTTAGCGTGTGGTGGAATATACACTCCGATCAAGATTATCGACGTTAACTCTCCCTGTTCCACGTCCTGCGACAGCGAGCCACATGTGCCTGGGCCGATGGCACCTCAGCCTCCTGCTCCTGTTCGGGAAAACCATATTGACACTGAAAGGGAGACATACCAGTTGAAGAGGAGAGAAGGGTATTATGCACGTACTCCGCCCAGGCCAACCAGGGATATGTGCGACCAAGGCCGTTTAGGAATAGGAAGCGGTCTGAGGAGACCCGCTGGAACACGGCGAGAGGTCTTACTGCGCGCGCACACCGGACAGGCCGCCACGAAGGAACACGTATCCCCCACCTCTGTAGGCCACCAGAACCTCCTACGGATAAACTCCAGGGTCCTGGCGGCCCCAGGGTGGCCGGTGAGTGAAGAGGTATGTGCCCACTGCAGCAGTCGTGAGCGTGCAGCCTTGGGCACATACATCCACCCCGGAGGACCCCCACCGGGATCAGGCTCCTGTGCCAGAGCCGATCTTACCACCCTATCTATGCCCCATGACACGGGTGCCAAAATCAGGGCCTGTGGAATAATAGGATGGGGCTTCTCCTCCCGGTCCGGAGTATCAAACTGATGAGAAAGAGCGTCAGGTTTGACGTTCTTGGAACCAGGCCGGTAGGAGATGGAAAATCGAAATCGAGTGAAGAATAACGCCCACCTGGCCTGGCGAGCGTTAAGGCGTTTAGCCCCTTGGATGTAAGCCAAGTGCTTATGATCAGTCCAAACAATGAAAGGATGTGCCGCCCCCTCTAACCAATGTCTCCATTCCTCCAGTGCCAACTTAATTGCCAACAACTCCCGATTACCCACGTCATAGTTGCGCTCGGCCGGAGACAGCCGGCGTCGAAAAAAAGCGCAAGGATGCACTTTCCCGTCCTTTAAACATCTCTGAGAGATCACCCCCCCCATTGCGATGTCAGAGGCATCCACCTCCACAATAGACTGAGCCTCCAAATCGTGGTGGATTAATACAGGGGCGGAGGTAAACCGACGTTTGAGGTTGCAGAAGGACGACTCTGCCCGCGGCGACCATTCAAAGCCAGGAAGAGAGGCCTTAGTGAGAGCTGTCAGAGGATTGACTAAGGCGCTGAAATTGTGAATAAAACACCTGTAGAAATTTGCGAAGCCCAAAAACCGTTGTAATTCTTTGAGCAACGAAGGACGTGGCCAGTCCAAGACTGCACTCATCTTGGCCGGATCCCTGCGAAGATCCCCCTTCGTCAACACAAAGCCCAGGAAAGACACGGTGTCAGTGTGAAACACACACTTCTCTGCCTTAACAAATAGTTGATGCTTAAAGGGGAACTCCAACATTTTGGGAAATTAGCTTATTTAACATCTTCCCTGGAGTTAGACAAGAAGATACATACCTTTTTTGTCTCTGTGCGTGCATTTTAGCTTTGGGAATAGACGCTCCGTTAGCATAGCTTAGCTTCATCACTGGAAGTGAGTAGGGGCCGGAGCCTTACAGTGCCTTACAGTGTATTGCAAGGTCTGACATTGACCAAACTTGATATGCATGACCTTGGTGGGCTCTAGGTCAACTCCTGAAAAGGGGGTCAATGTCAGACCTTGCAATCAAAAGTTAGGGGGCACACTGAAATTATTGCAAGGGTTATTAGCCGCCTAACTTTTGATTGCAAAGTTAGTTATGACCCGAAAACAAGGGTACTTGAGAGAGAGAGAGGGAGATTTCTCCGGAGCTATGCTCGGAGCATTTATTAACGTTACATTTTCAACAACATTGCTGCTAATTGGACACTTCATGGAGGCGGGGTAACGTTGTGTCGAGTTCATGCGTGTACTAGTGTAGGATGGGCTCCACTCGACCTAACGTTGGAAACGGGGTAGTTGTGTCGAGTTCATGTGTGTACTGGTGTAGTGTGGGTGGGCTCGGCTTGACGTTACTCCGTTTCCATGAAGTAATTATAAATGTGGCCAGCTAGCTAGCATAAGCTAACGGAGGAACGACAGCTAACGTTAGCTAATAATAGCTTTGTTTACAAACTGAGGGCTCCCGGCTGTGAGGGGGAGGAGGCTGCAGCACTGGCAGCTTGTGTCTGTTGCCGGTCTCTGAGGAGGAGGAGGAGGAGGAGGAGGAGGCGGAAGGGCAAGCATGCTCTGGCAGCGCGTCTGTCTGTCAACAACTTGCGGGAGCAAGCGAGCTGGTATCGGTACTGCAGAAAGTATCGATACTTCGGGAAATGAGTATCGAAACCATTTTAAATATTCAGTATCGATATGTATCGATATTTCGATATTTTTGACAACACTGATTCCTAATCACGCTTACTTCATAGTCACTAGTTAGGTATATCCAGTTGATATGAAATATAAGCGTAGAAGAGTTGTTAACCTCTTCTTTGTTTGTAATAAACCGAATGTATGTCTGGGAGAACTTGTTATGGTTTGTAACCGACCCCAATCGCACAACACAAGACAGGTATGAGAGTAAGCCAAGAACTGGGCATTTATTGAAACACACAGAAAACGGCACTGTCCCTTTAAGGGAGAACACAAATTACTGGAAAACAAGAGATGGGAAAAAGGCACAGTGCCTTTAAGAGGCGAGCTGGCTAAGGGGAAGGCTAAGGGAAACAGGACAGGGCAAGGGACAAGGGCAGGAACTGGGAGGACTAGGAGGACCGGACAGGGATGACTAGGAGGACTAGGAGGACAAGACAGGGAGGACTAGGAAGACTAGGAGGACTGGACAGGGAGGACTAGGAGGACTAGACAGGGAGGACTAGGATGACTAGGGTGGGGAAACAGGGACAGAGGCCCGCGGAGGCGGGCTGGGGACAGGGAGGACTAGGAGGACTAGAGTGGGGAAACAGGGACAGAGAAAAACAGACAAGGCCTGGGATAAGGCATTAGAAGAATGTTGCTGCTCTGCAGCTTCTCCCGGGAAGGTTCGTCTGGGGAAGCAGACGGTGACGTCAGAGCCGCTCTGCAGACTTCTCTCGGCAGATCTCCGAGGTGGGTAAACGGGACCGAGAGGGAGAGAGGGAGCGGGTTAGCTCAGAGTACAGTTGGGAACAGAGCAGGTGACAGGAGAGGTGACTTGTCCCAAAAACAGAGTAATCCAAGTGACTGAATCTTCGGTGTATATACACACTGTGAGTAACGTCCCAAACACAAATCCACGTGAAAGAATCTTCGGTGCAAATAAACACTGAGCGAAGTCCCAAATACAAATCCAAGTGATAATATCTTCGGTGTGTAAACACACAGTGAGCGATGTTAGGCCAAATATTATCCCAATGAACAATCCAAAAAGCTGAACGCTGGGTGAGTGACAGTCTGACAAAAAGCAGGATATCTTCAGTGTCATTAAACACACGAAAAACGAATAGGATCAAAGACGTCTGGAGTGAAGAGCGCGTCTGCTGCGCGGAGGTCTGGATGCGCGTCTGGGCGTCTGCTGCGCGGAGGTCTGAATGCGCGTCTGGGCGTCTGCTGCGCGGAGGTCTGGATGGAACACTGGAATACCTCCCGTGGAAGTTTAGAGAGCGCAGTCCAGTGTCTCCTTCCAGGCAAACGGAGACAGGAGGCGAAGGCTTGAGCGCATCTCACGCCGGAGATGAAAACAGCATAACAGACAGAAACCGAAACTCTCGTAGGAGCCTTGAGACAGAGAACCTCCCGAAGGAGTCTTGGTGATAGGGATATGATACGGAACGACCCGACAGGAACTGAGGGGAGAGCGAGGTACTTAAAGCCCACAGGGGAACTAATTAGAATGCACATCAGGTGCGTGAAGGTAATTGATACTTGAAACTAGAAGTGTGTGTTCGGCACCAGACCAATCAAACAAATAATGACAGGTAGTCCATGGGTGTGGTTGCTGAAGAGCAAACGAACGCGAGGGTGGGGGCTAGTGAGGTGAGGAGAATGCAATTGATTAACAGAAAACTAAAGGAACAGAGCGAGTAGGCTTAAAGGAACAGAGCGAATAGGCTTAAAGGAACAGAGCGAGTAGGTGAGCAGCGGACAAAACCTCACAGAACTCTTTTGCCTATAATAATAGTAATTATATTATCACCATCACCGTCACCACCATTATCATCATTTTTTAGGAAAGGCCTGTAATGCTAATCATTTGAAAGCCTGATGATATTACTACTCTTTTAATAAGTATTACTACTGCCAATAGTGTAATATTAGTGCAATAACACTTAATAATCATTTGCAAGCCCCAGTACCTCCTATCAATTCGACAGGTCCATCAATCCGTGGCCCGATCGTCCGGCCCGGCAGTGGCTAGACTCTCAGTTTCCCGCAAATCCAATGGAGCCCGTTGAACACAGAGATACCGGCGCCCGCAAAAAACAAACAGTGCCATATATATAGTTACCTCAGATGAGAGCAGGGCGAGGCCAGCGTCGTGGCACATTGTGATAGAAAGCAGTCCACGAATTCAATAAGTATTTCAACAAAGTTGTTTTAATTAGAAAAAGTAAGTTACAAAGATTTTGTCTTGAAAATGTCCAATCCAGTAAAAATAAGTATAAAACAAAACATCTCTCATAGCATATCAAAAACTCTCTTTGTCGCTATCATTTAAAAGATTTAGCTAAGAGCTTAGCATAGCTCTTCAAAATCTAAAGAGTATTCTTCCTAGGGAGGTTTACTCAAAAATCGCCAGGCCACCGCTCGACATTGCCTGGCTCTATAAAAACTCTTCAAAGTGGACAAATCTGACTCGACGAGACTGGAGCAGTCACTTATATACAGGTTCTGTATCATATCAAGACCTTACTATTGGTCTAAATACAGTGATGTCATTTCTACCATCCAATCAACACATAACACATTCAGTAAGGATGAACTCCTCCCTTTCTAGTCGTTACATTTACTGGAGAAGTAACAGATTACTTTCTTTTGGGAAAAACCCCATGTCTTCATCTGTATCTAGCAGGGGCCCACAAGGTCATAGACACATTCCTAAAGGCGTCCAGCATTATTAAATGAAACAATTGCCCTGCTGTAATATACAGTACATGGTCCTTCTAGCATGAATAGCCTAATACGCTTATATATATATATATACAGATATATATATATACATGTACAATACAGTACTCATATACATTGGTGGATATGTTTTACACATCATACATGTGTTAAAACATCATACAGAGGTTCTCCCTCTGCTTCTCCCTCTGCTTCTGTCAAGGTCAGCGCTCTGTGACCACATTCCTGGCTTTACTAACAGTAAGAGAAGAGGCCCACACAAAGACATTCTTCATAATCACTGACGCTTAAGTCATCTCTTAATGTATGCTTAGATTTAAAACAGATATATACAATAAACATATGCTTAATCCTTTACATCCTACAAGTGACAGAGAGAACAGGATGTCATAATAAAAAGTGTCACTAGTTGTTTGTGGCACTTCAACACCGCCTCTGTCATCCTGGTCGGTCACTTTCCACTGTCTTAATAGCGTCTGTACGGGGGGACGAGATGGCAATTGCGGGGTCACGATGGCTGTGACTCTCAACAGGTTCCTAAGACAGAACCCTGGACGTTACAGAAAGCTTATATCCGTCTTGTAGTTTTCCTATTCCTATTATAGACATAAAGCCAGAATAACACCCTGGATCACCGAACATATGCGCTCACTTATTAGTGACAATGCCCCCAAAATATTGAGATACCCCTACCGGAGGTAGAACAAAACACAAGATTGTTTTTCCTCATCTCTAAGGTCTCCCATATATGAAATGGATTCTTGTCTAAAAATATTTTACTGCAAAACTTGTTAAATTGATAGATATTGTTATACACCCCCAAAGGAAAAAATAACCAAAATATAGCCTGGCCGTATGGGAGTTGAGACATATAAACTCATGTAGATTAATAATACAAGAGCTTTCAAACTTGACATGCTAGCAGTCAGACAGTTGCTTAACATAATAGAAAAAAACTGGATGTGAATATCTTTATGCATGTAGGAAATATATACCTATGTACACATACTTAAAATAAGTGGAAATGTAAAAAATGAATATCTATGCAGAATGTTCTCATTTACTTTGTAGTAGCTCTGCCATGGATTGTCATAGAAACACAGATGAGGGCTTTTTCGGAAAGGTGTGGTTGTGCTGAATCTAGCAACACCACATGTGTAATTATAGCATGCATGGTCAGGGAGTTACATCAGTAATGCCGCTAGTGGTGCTATATGCAACAGGATAAATCTCTCCAGGGGAAGTCTAACATCATTCTGTGCAATTGATGAAGAGGAACTCCGCAAAACCATATCGCAAATGTCATCATCCTCCTGTTCTTTGGATGCCATTCCCACCCCCTTCCTCAAAGAGGTTTTAGACAGTGTGATTGGAGATATCCTTAAAATTGTAAACAGCTCTCTCCAATCAGGCGTCTTTCCAGACTCACTAAAAATGGCTGTAGTTAGGCCCTTATTAAAGAAACACAACCTTGATCCCTCTGTGTTGAGTAATTATAGACCTATCTCTAATCTCCCTTTTCTGGGCAAGGTCTTAGAAAAGACTATTTTTCATCAACTGGATGCGTTTTTACAGAAAAATAAGGTCCATAACAAATTCCAATCTGGCTTCCGGAGGGGCCATAGCACTGAGACAGCACTTGTAAAGGTAATCAATGACCTTAGGGTGTCTGCGGACAATAAAGAGGTATCCGTTCTCCTACTCCTAGATTTAACGGCTGCGTTTGACACAATTGACCACACAATTCTAATGCACCGTCTCGAGTACTGGATAGGTCTGTCAGGCACGGCCTTGTCCTAGTTTTATTCCTACTTAACAGGTAGAAGCTACTCTGTCAATCTAGCGAATTATGATTCTGACAAACACACCATCTGTTCTGGTATCCCGCAGGGCTCCATTCTTGGCCATTTATTGTTGTCCCTGTATATACTGCCGCTGGGTGGACTTATTACCAATCACAGAGTTAACTTCCATTTCTATGCTGATGATACCCAGCTTTACCTCTCCGTAGCTCCAGACGAGCCCTGTGCTCTAGACCCGCTGTTGACCTGTTTGTCCAGCATAAAAGGCTGGATGAGTGAGAATTTTCTCAAGCTAAATGAGGATAAGACAGAAGTTCTCATAGTGGGGTCTAGTGAGCAGAGAGAATTGATAATAAGTAGACTGGGTAACCTGAATGTAGAAAATAACACCGCAGTAAAGAACCTGGGGGTTATTATTGACTCTGAATTGAATTTTAATACACACATTAATCATGTCACGAAGATTGCCTTCTTTCATCTTAGATATATTGCACGAATTAGAGCCTATCTGTCCCTGGATGATGCAAAAACGCTAATCCACGCTTTTGTTTTCTCTCGGCTTGATTATTGTAATGCACTTTATTCTGGCCTGCCAAAGAAAACAACTGACAGATTACAACTTGTCAAATTCGGCAGCCAGAATTTTAACTAGAACTAAGATGAGGGAACATATTACTCCAGTTTTAGCTTCACTGCATTGGCTCCCGGTTGTCTTTAGGATTGATTTTAAAATGATCTTGCTTGTTTTTAAAGCTCTTAATGGTCTGGCACCGTCCTACCTCTGCGACTGCCTACATAGATATTCCAAACCGCCCCCTCAGGTCCCCTCAGACCTGCTCGAAGTGCCTACAATGAAATATAAAACATTTGGCGAAGCATCTTTTTGTTTCTATGGGCCGACGCAGTGGAATAATCTCCCACTACATATAAAACAGGCAGCCTCTGTGGATAGCTTTAAAGCACAGCTCAAGACCTATTTTTATACTCTTGCTTTTAGCTGATTTTTAAATCCCAATTAAAAAATTTAAATTTGTTTCTGTGACTCTGACATGCTGCACGGTCAAGTTTTTCAAGCCAGAACTGTCACTCACCTACAAGGAAACAACCCCTCAAAACGTACAGAAAGCCTCTCATATCTGTACTCTCTGTCTCTGACATGCTGCACGGTCAGTCTCATCAAGCCAGCAGTGTCACTCACCTACAAGGAAACAACTCCTGTTCTACAACTGACTGTTCTATTTTATTCACATAATATGCTTACTTCATATATGCCTACCACATGTATCTATATGTTCACCCATCACAATCACACGAGCAGTCTAACGCCTGTCTCGTCTCCATGTCTCCCTGTCTCCCTGTGAGTGGCTGTCCCGGAGTGATGACCGGAGTGATGGACGTCCTGTGATGACACCCACCCAGGATGCGACCCTCTCTGCGTGCCCCCCTGTCCCCCTATCTCCGGCTGTCCCGTAGTGATGACCGGAGTGTTCGACGTCCCGTGATGACCGGGAGGATGCGACCCTCTCTGCGTCGCCCCCTGTCTCCCTGTCTTCGGCTGGCTCGGAATGATGATCAGAGTGTAGAACGTCCCGGGAGGACGCACTCCTGTGCCTCAACTAGATCCGCTATCAGTTATATTGTGGTGACCTATATTAAGAGACATTCACCAAGGTGGGCTTGTGCCTTTAAGAGTGTGGGTTGTACTGGTTAGGGGAAAGGTTAAATGCCACTTCCGGTTCCGGGTGATGAGTTGTTGTTATTGTAAATGCTATGTGCAGGATAAGTAAAGTACTCAACTCGACCTACGTCTCTGGCTCACTACTTTCTTATCGCCACATTGGTGACCCTGTGAAGAACATTTGTTAACGTTAAATTAGCATTAGCATTATGTATCAAGACAACGGCGTCGCGCAACCGGCACCGCAAGCACCCGCGCCGAATGCTAACGACGCTAATATGAACATTTACGCTGCGACCGTCAAGTTGCCCGACTTTTGGCAGCATAATCCCCGGCCGTGGTTTCAACACATCGAAGCCCAATTCCAGCTGAGAGGAATAACGCAGGATATAACCAAATACTTCCATGTCTCAGTAAACACGGCCTCATCGTCAACCCGACCAAGTGCCAGTTCGGGCAGTCCTCCATCACCTTCCTCGGACACCACGTCGCTCCACAGGGAGCCACCCCACTCCCCGCCAGGGTGGAGGCCGTTGCCAGTTTTCCTCGCCCCCGCACCGTACGGTCTCTACAGGAGTTCCTGGGCATGGTGAACTTTTACAACCGGTTCCTTCCCCATGCTGCCCACCTCATGCGCCCCTTGTACGAGGCCCTGCGGGGCAAGGTGCCCAAGGACGAGTTAGACTGGTCCTCGGGGATGGACAGCGCTTTTGGGGCTGCCAAGACCGCGCTAGCCAACGCTGCTCTGCTGGCGCACCCCTCTCCCACTGCCCCGGTCGCCCTCACGACAGACGCCTCTGACTATGCAGTGGGGGCGGTGTGCGAGCAGTGGGTGGGCGGGGCCTGGCAGCCACTGGCCTTTTTTAGCAAACAGCTCCGCGACAACGAGCGTAAGTACAGTACTTACGACAGGGAACTGCTGGGTCTGTTCCTCGCCACTAGGCACTTTAGATTCCTGTTGGAAGGCCGCCAGTTCACTGCCTTTGTGGACCATAAGCCGCTGACGTTCTCCATGGCCAAGACCTCGGAGCCGAGGTCGGGACGTCAGCAGCGGCAGCTATCGGCGATCTCCGAGTTAACCTCGGACATTCAACACGTGGCGGGCAAGAACAACTTTGTCGCCGACTGCCTCTCTAGGGCGGTCATCGGGTCCGTCCACTTGGGACTTGATTATGCCGCCATGGCGGCAGACCAGGCCACAGACTCGGACATTCAGGCCTACCGGACGGGCCCTACTGCACTGCAGCTGGAGGATGTGGTGTTTGACGCAGCTAATGCCACTCTCCTCTGCGACATCTCCACTGGCCAACCGCAGCCTATGGTGCCTACGGCCTGGCGGCGCCGGGTTTTTAACATGATCCACGGCCTTTCCCACCCAGGTGTGAAGGCCTCGACTAAGCTGGTGGGGATCAAGTTTGTGTGGCCTGGCCTCCGGAAGGATGTTAGGACCTGGGCTAGCTCATGTGTGGCGTGCCAGCGTGCCAAGGTGCACCGCCATACCAAGGCCCCTTTGGCACCGTTTATAGTGCCGGAGAGGCGGTTCGATCACGTGAATGTGGACCTGGTGGGCCCCCTTCCCCCCTCCCGCGGATATACTCACCTCCTCACCATGGTGGACAGGACCACCAGGTGGCCGGAGGCTGTTCCACTGTCCTCCACTACGGCATCGGAGGTGGCCCGGGCTTTCATCGGCTGCTGGGTGGCCCGTTTTGGCACACCGGGGGACATCACAAGCGACAGGGGCCCCCAGTTCACTTCGGAGCTCTGGACTGCAGTTGCAGAGCACCTGGGGGTGAAGATCCACCGCACTACGGCGTACAACCCGCAGGGCAACGGGCTTTGCGAGCGGTTCCATAGGGACATGAAGGCCGCTCTTCGGGCTGCCCTTCGGGCTGCCCTTACGGATGGCGACTGGGTTGACCGCCTCCCGTGGGTTTTGCTTGGTCTTCGTTCTGCCCCCAAAGAGGACCTCCAGGCCTCGTCCGCCGAGCTGGTGTACGGCCAGCCGCTGCGGGTCCCTGGGGAGTTTCTTCCGGAGGCCACAGCTTCCTGGTCCGTCGCCTCCCATCGAACAGTGTCCCGGGGTGTTGCCGATGCCCTTATTCCCATTCCAACATCCCGCCACTGCCTTCCCCAGTCCTACATCCCCAGGGACCTGCCATTGGCCAAATATGTGTTCATCCGGCACGACAGCCATCGGACCCCGCTGCAGCCCCCTTATGACGGGCCTTTCCGTGTCCTGGAGGCAGGCACTAAAAACTTTGTTGTGGACATGGGGGGCAGGCCGGAGCGTGTCACTATAGACCGTCTTAAGCCTGCCCACTTGGACATGGACGAACCAGTTCAGTTGGCCCTACCCCCGCGGCGGGGGCGCCCCCCGGTTTCGGCTCAGACCCCTGCCCCGTCCTCTGTTCTGGCCTTGGCCCCTCCCGTGGCCCGGCCGCTGGTCCCACTTCTCTCCCTTAATCCCCCTCTGGTTAGGCGCAGTCGGTTCGGCCGCTTGATCCGTCCCCCTCCACGTTGACTATTTCATGCGGTAATCTGTTCATTGATGGACTGATCACTGGCTATTAATTAGTTGCAGTTTTTGTTTTGGTGAATTCTGGGGGGGCCTGTGTGGTGACCTATATTAAGAGACATTCACCAAGGTGGGCTTGTGCCTTTAAGAGTGTGGGTTGTACTGGTTAGGGGAAAGGTTAAATGCCACTTCCGGTTCCGGGTGATGAGTTGTTGTTATTGTAAATGCTATGTGCAGGATAAGTAAAGTACTCAACTCGACCTACGTCTCTGGCTCACTACTTTCTTATCGCCACAATATCTTTAATCTTATAAAATGTTCAGTTGCTATCACTATCAGCTCTATATTAAATTTTTCAAAATGTTCAGTTGCTATCACATGCACTCATCTGTGTTTCACTACACACATGGGTGCATGCTTACCAACTGTTCGCCTGTTTTTAATGCAACATGCAACACTAATATCCTATTGTTAGGTTTTAGTGAGTTTTTCCTTACCTTCGCGTGGGGTATGTCTGGGAGTGTTGCATTTATTTATTTATTTTGAATTTATTATAATTTTTAGGGCGGCTAAGTGGCGCTAACACAGGAGATGCTGGGTTCGAGCCCAGCTCTCGGCATTGCTTCCGGCTTGGCTGGTCATTCATACTAATACAATTGGCAGTATTAGGGGGTGGGAAAGCCGGTGGGTGGAGATCAGACGTTGTGGACAGCAACTCCTACAGGTCGGTTGGTGCGTCTGTACAGCAGAATCAGGAAATTATCGGGGGCAGCGTGAGCCTCCCACGTGCTACTCCTCGCCACTGAGAGATCACGCTGTACAGGTGAAAAGATGCAGAGGCTGCCTCCTCGTGTACCGGAGGGGACACGTGATGCAAGGCGTCGTCCACATTGCAGCCAACCAGGAGGCATGGTCTAGCAACGTTCGAGACAGGGGAGGGAAGAATTGGATAATAAGAAATTGGGATGGGAGAAGAATAGAAAAATGGGGAGAAAAAGTAGATACAAAAAAAAGAACTTATTATAATTTTTTGGACCTTATGGTATTCTTGTTTTTTCTTGACTTATTGTGTTGTTTTTTCTTGACTTGTTTAAAGAAGACATGTCTCTGTTAAGCACTTTGAGTTGCAATCCGTGTATGAAAGGTGCTATATAAATGAAGATTATTATTATTATTATTCTACCGCTTGGCACCAGGTTTGATTGATTGATTGAAGATTTTATTAACAGATTGCAGAATGGGTACAATACAGTACAGCTCAATACACACAATTGTTAAGGGGATGCAGACCAGAGAAAGACTTTCATCTTGTTTACATCAGGGTCCCCCATTTTCAATTCATCATAACATATATGACATACAGATAGACAGTACTGCTACATATATACATTTATGACATACCAGATTTACAAATACACTACTGTTTGTGATACAAAAAGCGTCTAAAAAAGAGAGTATATACATTTGACATAAAAACTGTACATTGGAGGAGGTTGGGTAGGTGGGGTGGGGGGGGGGGCAACTGTACATTGGATGTGGTTGGGTGGGTGGGGGGGGGGGTAGTTGGGTAAGCGGGGTGGGGGAAACTGTACATTGGAATATCGACAAAATCTTACTTGGTCCCAAGAAGAGGGTCTCGTGTGTTATTGGGTTAGGACATTTACTGTACATTGGAGGGGGTTGGGTTAAGACATTTACAGGGGCCAGTTTCAAATTGCAGTCTCCCGTAGGTGCTCTTTGAGAGTGGTTTTGAAAGTGGGTAGTGATTCACATTCCTTTACAGCTTTGGGTAGGGCGTTCCACATTGATGTGGCATAATTGCGAAACGTGTTTAGTCCCTTGTTTGAGCCGAATCTGGGTTTAACATGATTTGTTGAGCTCCCTCTGGTGTTGTGGTCGTGGTATTCACTGACCTTTGCGAAGTATTTTGACATGTACATGGGTACCTTAGTCGTATACTAACACATCCTTTACTTTTTTATTCATAACAAAAATACTCTTGGACATCTTTTTTTTAACATGTGCTACGTGATATTTCCATGTTAGTTTATCATCCATAATTACACCAAGAAAACGAAATTCAGTAACTCTCTCTATATCAACTCTATGGACAATACTATATTTTCATTTGGTTTTCGATTGCCAAAAATCATAAATGTAGTTTTTTTTCAGATTCAGTGATAGCTTATTTACATCAAACAATTTTTTTAGCTTTGTCATTTCATACACAATATATTCAGCTAGTTCCTTTAAATTATTTCCAGAGCAAAAAGAAATGGTATCATCAGCAAACAAGACAAACTGTAATAGTTTTGAAACATTACAAATATCATTAATATATAAAAGAAAGTGTTTAGGCCCAAAAACCGAACCTTGGCTTGCGGTACCCCACATTCAATTTTCATGAGCTCAGATTTGACATCTGCCAACTGTACATATTGTTGCCTATTGTGGAGATAACAACTGTTATCTTATAACCCTAGTTATATGAGTAATAGCAAGCGCTTTGCTCTATTGCAGGGGTCAGCAACCTTTTTGACATGAAGTGCCAGTTTGAAATATAGTTGTAACTAGTGTGCCATATCAACAATATTCCATGCATCGTAATTTTCTTTTCTCATAATCAGGTATTTTTTATGATAATTTTGACATTATTACATCATTATTGTTATTGGTATTATTAACAATATTATTATGATGGTTGTATCAACCCTAAATCTGAGTTGGGGCGGGGGTGCAATGCAGACAAACAGTTTTGCTTTACTGAGCTCCGTTATCTGGGGGCTGTAGTTGGTCACTTTAAGCTGCACATCGGAGCATCTTTTAATCCAGCTGTTTGCTGCTCTCTGATATATATATATTTTTTTATTGATCTTTTCCCCCCTCCATTTTCCTCCGATTTTCTCCCATCTCAATGTTAGTCGTATGCCAATTCCCAATCCCCTTCCTGGTCGCTGCGCACTTACCCCCCACAGTCAGATCATCTGGGAGAGTGGAGGCTATCACGTGCTTCCTCCGACACACGTCCAGCCAATCAACCGCTTCTTTTCACCTGGCAGCGCGGATCCTCCCTGAGAGGGCGTAGCGTGTGGAAGGATCACACTATCCCACTCAGGTCCTATCCGCGCTTAGCAGGCGCCCCGACCGAACTGTAGGAGTCGCTGAAATTTACAACGACCCGGACCCACCCCGCCAGCTTCTCCCACCCTCTAATACAGCCAATTGTATTAGTGTGAACGGCCAGCCAAGCTGGTGACAACCCCGGAGCTGTGAGCTGGATTCGAACAGGCGAATCCAGCTCACAGTTCCGGGGTTGGTGACGAACGCAATCTCCGCTACACCACCTAACCGCCCTTCTCTGATATTTTCTGACATTTCGTTGATGCGTTGCTCAACACTTCGAGCTGACATGGGGATATCTTTTATCCTTGATTTGATTGTCTCTTTGTTTGGCAAGCCTTCAAACAAAACATCTGAGCTACAGAGAAAAGCCTCCTTGATATACTCGCCATCAGTGAATGGCTTTCCACATTTCGCAATGCAATGAGCAATGCGATAGCTTGCTTCAGTTGCATGGTTTTTAGCAGTCGTGAACACTTTGAGGGTGCTGGCTTGCTTTCCATACCTGGCCACGGCACGTTTAATCGATTCTGCCTTATCCGCCTGATCTTTGAAACTTTTTTGATGCTTCGTCTCAAAATGGCGTTTCACACCTGACGTTCTGCAAACTACATTTTCTAAACATAAAGTACACACAGCACGGTCCTTCTGACACACAAACCCGTAGTCGTCTGTCCACGAGGGCTGGAATGCCCGAATTTCCTTTGCTTTAACTTTCTTAGCGGGGGTTGCCATCATGAAAGACGGCACATACAGAATGCAACCGCAGCACTGTGTGATTACCTGGGAACTGCGCGCGGGCGCGGGAGGTCAGCTGACTGCCGACAGCTGAGCACCATGGGAACAGCTGTATAGCTGTCATAGGGGTGTGCAAAACAGTCGACATACAAAAAAGAACCTGTGGGAGGATTTCAACAAGATAAATACGACAACAGTGCAAAATATTTCACTATAATATTTCAAAGCGAAGTAAAAAAAAATAAAAAAAATATTTATTTAATTTTTTTTTAATGCTGCCCCCTGTGCCAATGAAAATGCCCCCGCGTGCCAATGCGGGCACGCGTGCCTAGGGTTGCTGACCCCTGCTCTATTGGAACTACCCCTTTAATCATATCCTAAATGAAAGCTTTCACCGCATGTACGACCTGCCCATCCGCCTGACCACTCCCACATCCGCTCCTATAAAGCGGGGTCATGGCCATACAACAGCTCCTTCCCCAGTCTTTCACCGCCGAAACGGAAGACTGTGGGGTCCTCAGTGAGTCAGAGCAAAGCGCTTGCTATTACTCATATAACTAGGGTTATAAGATAACCTTCATTATATTTCTTTATAGCTTACGCTTTGCTCTATTGGAACACGAGCTGAGCAGAGCGTAAGCCCGACAGATGCACCCGCTGAGGTCCCCTACAACCATCAGAACCGGGCAGGATCTGGGCCCACCCTAGCGAGGGACGGGAGGGAGATCAGACCCTGACTGCGCGAAGAGGGTTTAGCGCCTTAACGCAGTACTCAGACGCGCATCCCACATGCCACCAGGGAACGGACATGAGCAAAACCCCCGTCACAGCCCCCAACATCGCGGGGTCGGATTAAAAAACCCCAACCTGTGGCAAGGCCGTAGCAGCGGAGCACAGGGGTGCATAGAGGAGTTGACAGAAGCAGCCTCCCCGACAGCCCCCTCCCATCCCCGGTTTAACAGGGAGGGAGGGGTGAAACAAATGGTGCAAAAAGGTACAACACAGTATGGACCAATGCATGCCACTGTCAAGGGCAACTCAAGGTGACATGTATATGACACACACATTTATGACATCAACCCTTGTGATGTCCGGCCCGACCTGGCATTTCCCCCCGGAGCCGTCAAGTCTAACCTAGCGCACTGGCGCTCGGTAGAGACAAAAAATCTCCTTCCCAGCCGCCTGCATTAACCCTTAGGGGTCACGCTGGAGCTTTGAACCCGTCGGCGGACAACAAAAGAAATTAGAATCCCTCTTAAATGCTCAAAAAGGACATCTTTTCAGAAATCGATAAAAATAGAAAAATTGCCATTTCTAGTGCTTTGACATGTAAGGTATACGTCCCCCAACTTGCTAAACCTAATACGAATTGTAAATACGTTTAATTCTTGCTAGATGGCATGATTGTAATAATCTCCATTTGCGATAAGAACTACAATCGCGTCACGAAACGCACATACATGGACGCGCGCACACACACAATAGCGGCGTGTGCGCTGTCAATAGGTGTTACACTTACACCCCCGCAGAGGCGTGAGACTGGTATCAGAGCCTACCCCCCCATCCAAATTCTAAACATAATAATGTATGAATTATCTGTTGCAATAATATCCACGGGACTCGACTTTTTGCAGTCGTTTCTCCTCTCCTGCGTGAGGAGTCTGAGGACATTCGCGGACATTCTCTCAGATAAAAAAAAAAGCTTACATACACATACACACACTCTCGCTCTCTCTCAATTCAAATGGGCTTTATTTAACATTAACTACTGTATGGCAGAGTGCGTCTGTGTATACGAGGTATGAATGATCACTGGCTGCTGTGTGACGAGTTTGCTCATCCGCGCTGTCGCGCTATATAAATCCAAGTCATTATTATTATTATTATTATTAAACACGGACCGCTTTAGTTGACAAAATTACATACATTTCGGGTCATTTCATAATAGCAGTGTGGACCAGCTCTGTAACCAGCTCTGTAACAAGTACAACGCATCTCGCTAGTTGACAGCTTACGCATGCACCCCGCTGTAGTAAACACGGTGCTTTAGTTGACAGCGTTCGATGCGCTTTGTGAAGGAAAGATGACGTCGCCTCTCTCTCTCTCTCTCTGTCTGTCTGTCTGTCTGTCTGTCTGTCTGTCTGTCTGTCTGTCTGTCTGTCTGTCTGTCTGTCTGTCTGTCTGTCTGTCTGTCTGTCTGTCTGTCAGACTACAGCTTTGCTATTATGGAACGAAATGTAAAATATTGTAATGTAATGTATCAACAAGCTTAACAAAATAACTAATACTGTCTCATTCGCTAAATGCATCATGTAAAAGAGTTCAGTTTTATCAAAAGCCTTCTCACTATCTTTTTTTACCCCAGGAGGTGAAGAAATTCAAGCTATTGCGATGCTATAGCAATATAATAGTGCTAGCAATTGTTTTATCATTATAATACTTTTTAACCCGATGTAATACAGTTCTTAGCATAGCTATTGTGTTATTTTGTTAGATGATAGTTTACTTTCTCAGAAATCTAACATTAGCTACTAGCTAGGCTTAGTCTATTCAAAATCATTAGATGTCTGTGGGGGGCGTATTACCCCAAAACAGGAGAGGCATCTTCCCTCAAAGGTCCTATTCTTACACTTTCATGGATGACAGTATGTCGGTTAGTATGTTGGGAGTTGGATGTGTGTCTGAAATCTTATACACCAGAAGGTCTTACAAGAGGGTACTACCAAAGTCTGTCTAGAGAGAAGATGGTTCACTCTGCTTCATTGTTGATAACAGGGACTAACAAGATGAACAAGATCTGTGCCCTATCTCTTTGAATGGGGAGTACTCCATATTTAGTGATAGAAAAATGCCTTTTCCCCCAAAGTAGACCAGCTTCTATGCATGCGCCACCTTCCTTGTGTGATATTCTATTCCAGTTGTCTTTGGTCTTGTTTTCTCTGGTTATGATCATGTTATTAGTGTGTGTGTAAAAAAACTAATAATATAATTATTATAAATGTCGCTCTCTCTCTCTCTCTCTCTCTCTCTTGAAATCTACAGTTACACATTTAGTATGTATTTAGTGAGGTAAATGAGTACAAGACATGTTTCACAGACACACACACACATACACACACACACATACACAGACAGACAGACACACACACACATTTACATTTACACATTTACACATTACATTTACATCTAGTCTAGTTTGCTTATTTTTTTTTGATATGGTACAGTACTGTAGATACAGACACAGACACACACACACAGAAACACACACAGGCTAGGCCTCCTGCTGGGTCCATTCACTGGAATAACAAAGGAATGACTGGGCCTTTGCTCAGGTGTGAAATGGTGCTAGTGACAATGATCACATTGAATTCTGGGAGTGTAGTTCTCTCATCAGATAGCTGAATGAACTTGGATCTAGTTCAAAGTCCTATACTGAAAAGGTGTTAGGATTTTACCAGAATGTTTGATAGGACATTGATTGAAAACTATCGTCTCAAATTTGACAATTGATGGCTTATTTTGAAGGTATGAATCTGTAATTTTATATTATGTAACAAAAAAAAAGGGGGAAATTCTCAGGAGGAGGAGCTATTTAGGTTAGACTTCTAAGGGTTAAAAAACGCCGTTTTTATGATGTTGGGCAACCAAGGTGCGCCGGCCCACAAAGCATATTCAATCATTGAAAAAACACCCTGGCCCAGCACTGATCGGTCTCGTAAGACAACACGCTGATTTCATAAACAGCCTATATGCTTGCAAAGAACCTGAGAACAGTGACGGTGAATTTCTAACAAGAAAGAGCCTCACAACGTTTCCCCTTGCTGTCTGGGACGAGCAGCAGGGAGCCGGTCTACAAAAGACACAGACACGGGTCCTCACATGACGAGCCTGGGAATAACAACTGTGTCAATTCTGCTCCTTATGTAAGAGGGGAAGACAGCGGTTTTCCCAGAGAGACCTCAATGTGAGTAAACAATTGAAAAAGGTTCATGTAACACATTGGACCACGACTCTCTGAGGAGGAGGCTCTGAAACTCTGAGGAGGCTACCCCACTGAGAGGAAGGTTCTGAAAACTCAGAGGAGGCTCTGAAACTCCCTGAGGAGGAGGCTCTGAACTCCCTGAGGAGAAGGCTCTGAACTCCCTGAGGAGGCTCTGACCCAATACACAACTGGTAGGGAGCAGAGTAGAAGACAATTGTCTCTACCACATTGCACCACCTATCCTTTACAATGACAGCGGTCTGCAGCACAGGCCCTGTAACTCACGGACATGTCTCTTGGCCAATAAGAAAATGCGCTTGTGCTTCAATGGCCTCTCGAGCCTGGGAATAAAAACGTGTGAAATTCTGCTCTTCATGTAAGAGGAGAAGACAGCGATTCTCCCAGAGAGACCACAACATGAGTAAAAACAATTGAAAAAGGTTCATGTAACAATTGGACCAAGACTCTCTGAGGAGGAGACTCTGAAAACTCTGAGGAGGCTCTCACACTGAGAGGGAAGTTCTGAAACTCAGAGGAGGCTCTGAACTCCCTGAGGAGGAGACTCTGAAACTCCCTGAGGAGATGGCTCTGACCCAATATACACTACTGGTAGCAGTGTACGAACCATACTATGGTCTTCGGGGGAGCTCATTATTTTTCGCCTTAAGTTTCAACTTTAAGCGCTGGGAGCGCTCCGCCCAAAAACACGAAGCGCGGCGCTGGGAAAAGGAGCGCGCCTGTCGCGTCTGTAGCATAGAAATGAATGACAGAAAGGAGCGGACAACTCAGAAACGTCCCCGGTCGAAACAGGCCCTATTAGGCTATAGGTATGAGTAACGTTACAGAACCACACATAGTCCACACCACACAGGTCTGCAGGCATGATGAAGACGCACATATTAAAATACACATGCTCAGATTAACCCCTCTGATCCAACACTAAAATTCACACAGTCCTATTTACACATAAACACACGGATGAACCAATACCGAACAACAAGTCCACGACCAAACACATCGAGTCTAACATTATTATAGTAGTAGGCAAATGCAACATTATCGCCACCCACCTGATGCCGATGGTGAAGATCTGCCCAATTCTCAAAATCTGCATGTCACAGAAGTAGTTTCCGCAGCAGGCTGCTTCGCCTTCTTTGTAAAACCAAAATTGGTTAGAAGGCTTACTTCTTTGATATTTCGTTTAACTTTCGACATTATCCTGAATACCTGTATTTCTTTTTTTTAAACAGCGGGTGAAGTAAGTTTGATTTGTGCCTGCAGGCTGCAGCGCCGCCACGCTCCGAATGGTAAACGCTAGAATAGCATGTTGCCATCTATTACGAGTAGGGTATATCTGCAGTGCCGCAACCCCATAGATTTATGCTATTGTCTATTACGGTGAATTAGTGCGCAAATCATTAATCATACATCAAAATAGCCGAATTGTATTATTATACACGATGATGACGATACAGAAAATTACATAAAAATTAGAAATGCATGGCAAAAATAGCATTTATTGTCAGTATTTTAGAGACCCCCCAAAAATTCACAAATCATGTTTTCAGGGGAGCAGAGTAGAAGATAAATTGTCTCTACTGCATTGCATCACCTATCCTTTACAATGACAGCGGTCTGTAGCACAGGCCCTGTAACTCACGGACATGTCTCTTGGCCAGCAAGAAAAAGCGCCTGTGACGTTTTCAAATGGCCGGGGGAAACCTGTGTCCCACCTATCCTGATTTGGTGTGGGAGACAGGAAAATACCCCCCCCCCCCCCCTGTGACGAGAGAGAGAACGCCCTCGACAGGGAGACTGATAGGTAGAAAGGCACAACCTCTCGGCCAATCAGTTTCATAAGGATATAACTATATCCGGGAGGGGAGAGGTTTATTTTACCCACCCCCTCACCACCTCACCCCTGATACGACGCCAAAAGAAAGCAGAGCCGTGACACCAGGTGCATGGCGCGCCAGATGAAGCACATACTTACCTGTAGAGTAAAAGCTTTACATCATGCACGCCAGCCACAGCCGATAACCTCGTTTGTATAAAAAACTGGCTTTATCCACGGCTCTGGCTTATGTATGAAAAACTTGCCACCCGTTATTTTTATCATTACCCTTAAGCAAAGAAGAAATATCAAGCTAAAGAGAGGGACTCAAGGCCCTTGGTCATATGCCACTATGTACAACTCTGTAGACTAACACCCAGCCAGTTGTGGACTCAAGCTACTTTTCCTAAACGTTACATGAAACACACACACAACTTCTCATCATACAATAAAAAAAAACAGTTCACTTTTACTCACGTAAGAAGAATGCTGTTTTTAAGTAGAGAGAAAGACATATAAGCCTTGGCCAAGTGCTAGAACTTACAAGCCTTGCTAAGCTATACAAAATAGCGACCAACACAATTTTCAAAGAAAACTGCACAACACTCCAAGCAAGAAAACGCAACCTCAGCATTTGTGTGCGAGCAGTGCGGTCGCACAGGGCCTCGCGGGAAGGGGGGCCTCGCAAAAAAAAAAAAAAAAAAAATGTATTTATTATTTTTTTTAATTATTTTTATTTTTTTATTTTAATTTAAATTTTTTGCGAGGCCCCCCTTCCCGCGAGGGTCTTTTTCATCACAGACCTAAAATCTAGTTTTGCTTATATACTTATATATTTCACATTAGACACGTTCCTGGCTCTGAGGCTCTGCAGGCAGCAGAATTGGTTTCAATGAGGGGAGGGGTTACAGCCAGGTAAGGTAGCGTCTGTTGAGTTAAGATAAGATAAGATATTCCTTTATTGATCCCCTTGGGGAAATTCAGGCATCATAGCAGCATGGGGGGGAGGGGGGGAGGGGTACAGGTAGTAAAACAACACAGTATACAGGTAGTAAAAGACAACACAGGCAGTGTAAACAATTTGATCAATATGGTCAATATAATTTACTATCTGACTAGTTGAGGAATATTCACATTATTCACAGTGTCACATGAGGTGCAGTATGCAGGAGGTAGTGTTATAATAATTTACTATCTACTGAGTATACATTAATCAAAGTACCAGGGTAGTCTACTTTGTCCCCCTTGGGTTCCTATAAGTCCCAGGTCAATGTCTGGTAGCAGTCGCTGTCGCTGCCCCCTGTTGTGGGGCCTGGAGGCTGCTAGTCGCTGCCCACTGTTGTGGAGCCTGATGGCCGCTGGTATGAAGGACTGTCCGAGGCGGTTAGTTGAGTGTCGGGGGGGGATGAGTCTGTGGCTGAACGAGCTTCTCATCTTGACTAGCTCGTCGTAGAGGGGGTGGTAGGGGTTCTCCATGATGGCATCCAGCTTCCTTATCATCCCCCTCTCTACCATCACCTCAAGTCTAGGTAGCTCGACTCCCACCACAGAGCTAGCCTTCCTCACCAGCTTGTTGAGCTTGTTGGTGTCCCTTGAGTTGGTGTAGCCTCCCCAGCATGCCACAGCATAGAAGAGGATGCTGGCCACAACAGACTGGTAAAAAGACTGCAGCAGTTTGTTGCACACATTGAAGGACCTGAGTCTCCTCAGGAAGAACAGCCTGCTCTGTCCCTTCCTGTAGAGGGCCTCTGTGTTGTCCGACCAGTCCAGTTTATTGTTCAGGTGTACCCCAAGGAACTTGTATGAGTCCACCATCTCCACATCCACCCCTCGGATGGAGATGGGAATCGGGGGGGGCCTCTTCTTGCCCCTCCGGAAGTCCACCACCAGCTCCTTGGTCTTACTGGTGTTGAGTTGGAGGTGGTTGCTGTCGCTCCACCCCACGAAGCTCTCCACCAGGGCTCTGTACTCCTCCTCATCATCGTCGGTGATGTAGCTTACGATGGAGGAGTCGTCTGAGAACTTCTGCAGGTGGCACCCGCTGGAGTTGCGGCAGAAGTCTGAGGTGTAGAGGGTGAAGAGGAAGGGTGACAGCACAGTTCCCTGGGGGGCGCCGGTGTTGCTCACCAGTACGTCAGACTGACTGTCCTTTAGTCTGACGTACTGTGGCCTCTCAGTGAGGTAGTCCTTGATCCAGGCCACCAAGCCGTGCTCCAGCTGCATCGCAGAGAGCTTCTCCGCTAGCAGTGACGGCTGGATGGTGTTGAAGGCGCTGGAGAAATCAAAGAACATGATCCTCACTGAGCTGCGCGGCTTTTCCAGGTGCGTGTACGCTCTGTGGAGCATGTAGATGATGGCATCCTCCACCCCGATGTTTGCCTGGTATGCAAACTGCAGGGGGTCGAGGGAGTCACGCACCAGGGGCTTGAGGTGTTGCAGGACCAGTCTCTCAAACGTCTTCATGACGTGTGACGTCAGAGCGACTGGCCTGTAGTCGTTGGGGGTGCTGGGACGTCCCTTCTTGGGCACCGGGACAATGCAGGAGGTCTTCCAGAGCTGGGGCACCCTCTCCAGCCTCAGGGAGAGGTTGAAAAGATGCTGGAGCGGTGCTGCCAGCTGCTCTGCACATACCTTGAGCACCCTGGGATTGGTGTTGTCCGGTCCTCTGGCCTTGTTTACATTAATTTTGGAGAGCTGTCTACTGACCTGACTGGTTGTGATCGTCAGGATTGGGGGTGGTGGGCAGTCTGCTGGTGTTGGGGGTGGGGTGCCGTTGCTGATGGGTGTGGGGGGGTGGGGGGTGGGGGGGCTGCTTTGTAGGTGTGATCTGGTGCTGGTGTCGATGGGTGGGGGGAGGGGTGTGGGGAGGCCACTCTGGTCAAAGCGGTTGAAGAACGAGTTGAACTCGTTTGCACGCTCTGGAGGGCCCTCCACAGCTGTGCCCTGCTGTTTGAAACCAGTGATCTTCCTAACCCCCGCCCACACCTCCCTGGTGTTGTTGGCCTGTAGTCTGCCCTCCAGCCTGTCCTTGTAGCTGACCTTGGCTGCCCTTAGCTCTTTTTTGAGCTCCCTTTGGACAGCCCTGGCCTGCTCAGTGTCCCCTGCCATGAAGGCCCTCTTTTTCCTGTTTAGCAGGTGTTTAATGTCCTTGCTAATCCAGGGTTTATTGTTTGAGAAGCAGCGTACCCTCTTTGTGGGTACGATGCTCTCCTCACAGAACCTGATGTAGTCTGTGATGCAGTGGGATAGTCCATCAACAGAGTTCATTGTGTGTGTCTGTGTGCGTGCCGGGGGGGGGGGGGGGGGGGGGGCGTGAACCGACTCATTGCCAGACGTGAGCGATTCGACTCACGCTCACGGCAATAATCGGCTCTTATGAACGAGTCGCTCATGACCGACCCATCACTAGCGTCTGACTATTTCGCGTGTGCAGCATTGGAGCCTAGGTTATGCCAGCCAAGATGAACATCGTTGGACATCGTTGGACATCGTTCGGCAGATGGACTGAAGATGAAAGTTGTTGCATGTTAGACAGTTCAGTCAGGCTAGCCATCCCGGCTAAAGACAGGGACAGCTAGTTAGCTTTAGCTACGTTATAATATTAAGTGTGGTTCAGTCGGGATATAGCCACGATGATGTCGGCTAGTAGCTAGCTTAGCTAAAGGCTAACTAGCGTTAGCTAACCTAGAGACAGCGCGTGCAGCATTGTTATGCCAAGATGAAGAGGATGGTCGTTCGGCAGATGAACTTCGTCAACTCCACGCGGTTGTCTCCATCCTCTTGGACGTTTGGTGAGTTTTTAATGCACTCTATTCTATTCCCGCCGTGGATATCTCTCTCTCTCTCTCTCTCTCTGGAGCCAAACTGGCCGACTAGCTGTACTAGCTGTAGTACTAGTAGCTAACGGTGTGTGGCCTGGTGTCAGCACCTGTGTTGCTTTTCTCATGTTGTACAGTTTTTCAGTGGTAGCCGCATAGCTTGCTTCTGCGTTAGCTAATGGTTAGCGATAGCCGGGTTGAGCTAACTGTTAGCCAGTTAGCTGTTTAGCTATGACGTTAGCTGCCGGCTGCGCTCGGCTGGGAACGTTAGTTTGATGCTATCAGTTAGCCTAGAGTTAGCTGTTAGCTTGTGCTACGACCATTGACATTAGCCGTGAGAATAGCAGGGGGTTCTGGCACTCTGACTACGACATCATCTTTGACAGAAGATGTAGTCGGGCCTGCACCATGACAAGGCTCCGGCCATAGCTTCTTTTTGTCCCGCCAGCGAGAGGCCTTTCGTCAACGTGGAGACCTGTGTTGCGGCCTTTCGCCCTGCGTTCCTCGTGCAGGTAAGATGTCATGACATTACCCCACTCTTCCTTCCTTCCCCTCCCGAATGTTGTTAATAACGATGTTTTTTTCCAGGCAAAACATGTTACTTCACAACATTTGGAGATACGACATGTGCTGTGTGTGAATTGTCTTGGTCGTTTGTGTAGCTTGGGTAGCGTTGGGCCGTTGGCCAAAGCTGTGTGTGGCCTGGTGTCAGTACCTGGCTAGCCTATTTAGCTGAATGCTGTTTAGCTGTTTTCTCTGGTATAGACCCTCTTCTCTTTGGATTTAAGTGTTGATCTTTGTCCTTTTGGATCTATGTATATTCATGTTGCCTTTGTGAAGTTATCTTTTCCTTCTGTTTTGTTCTTCCATTAAAAGTTGAATATCCTTTTAGGGGCTCATCTTTGCTTATCTCTCTCATACATGCTCTCTCTCTAACACACACACACACACACACGACAAACACACATGCTCTCTCTCTCTCTCTCGCGTTTAAATCTCGCACAGGGCCTCGCATTTCTCCCAGGCGGCCCTGCCTACGGACTCCTACCTGACCACCGGACGCAGGATGAAATGGCCGCAACAACAGGCTGGTCCACCACGTTGACGAGGACTCTTGCTGGCGGGGCCAGAAGCAACGGCGGCTGGAGCCTCGCTCCGGCATGACGCCCACATCCTGCGACCGGTCATGGTGCAGGCCTGACCACATCTTCTGCCAAAGATGACGCCGTAGTCAGAGTGCTCAGGGCCCGCTACCTCCTCACGGCTAATGCCAATGGATTTAGCACAAGCTAACAGCTAACTCCAGGCTGACGGTTAGTATCAAGCTAACGTTTCTAGCTTTAATGCAGTAGCAAGCTAACGGCTTAGCCTAACAGCTAACTGGCTAACAGCTAGTTCTTACTGGCTATCGATAGCCACCAGCTGACGCAGTATCAAGCTAAAGCTACTGAAGCTGTGTAACGTGAGGAATAGCGATACAGGCCAACACTTCAGACAGCCGACTGTCTCTCCTTTTTTCCAAAAGAAAAAAGGGAAAAGCAAAACACGTCCCTCTCACAGAAGGGTGTTACCAGATACAGCGGCCTCGGCAGTAAGATCCGTTGTACGCGGGCTACAGCCGTGTTGAACTCTGAGAAATTCTCATAATGAAACACCAAGCTTGCATCCTCCGTGCCGGATGCTTTCGTCTTGAAAGGCGGGGCCAGCGCGGTGGCAGAGGGTATCCGTTTTCAGAGACCCGGGGACTTGAACCCCAGACTCGGAATCACGGCCCCAGGAAAACAAAGCTACGACCTCTCTGAGGAGGAGCACTGTTTTATCGTGGGGCATCAAACTAGAACCCCCTCCACCGCTATGAAGAGGCAACGAAGGGATTCTTGCTTGGAGCCGACCTTACGCAAGCTGCACAGTTGCCCCCTCACAACTGCACAGTAAATTTCGCTGAGTAAATTTTACTCAAACTGAGTACATTTTACTCAAACTGAGTACATTTTACTCAAACTGAGTAAAATTGTACTCACTTGGGCTCAAATGGACTCAGTTTGAGTAAAATTTACTCTGCAAAATGTACTGTGTGCACACCTGAGGCTTGCGTCGCAAAAACATCACCCGCCCAGAGAGACCGTCAGCTCTCTCAGCCGACGCCTCTCGCGGCATAGTATCCAGCTGCAGAGCCGGAGACAACGCCGGCGGGGATTGCTCAGCGATGCACGCCCCAATGCGAAGCGCCGGTGGAGGTCAGAATGATCATCATCTTCTAGAATCTCTGGTGGTGACGACATTCTCCTTTCTTTCTCCCGTAAATTAGTGAGAGAGGGAGAAACAAAAGAAAATGCCAACACAGCTCCTATAACTAAACTAACTACTTTAACACTAAACTTAAGCAGGGGCTTCGTGGTTAAAGTAGGGAAAGAGCCGTTGTATGACCATGACCCCGCTTTATAGGAGCGGATGTGGGAGTGGTCAGGCAGATGGGCAGGTCGTACACGCGGTGAAAGCTTTCATTTAGGATATGATTAAAGGGGTAGTTCCGATAGAGCAAAGCGTAAGCTATAACGAAATATAACTAGTACTCAACCATTCAAGAACCATTCCTCTCACACCATATGAACGTAATTTAGAAATTAAAATATTATGATCTAAGGCAGGGGTGTCAAACTCATTTTCACAGAGGGCCACATCAGCATTATGGTTGCCCTCAAAGGGCCAAAGACCGTATAAATGTTAATGTAATGTAAAATAAATGTAGCTACTCATTTACATATTGTTAAACATGTTGTTTCTGTATTTATTACTTATTCAAGTTATACATATTGCATATGCATTTGCATAGATGTAAAAATATATGGCTTATGTTATTTTAACAAATAATTTTAGTTTATCAGAACCCCATATTACTCCATCAATCAATGATCAAACCAAGTAAATAACAAAGAAGAATATCATCAAATACAAGCTATGACATTAAGTTTGTTCAAAACCTTTTTGTCACAGTCAAGAGGGGCAGAACTAACAACTGTGAGCTACAAAGAACACGTGGGACAGATGTAGCAGATGTTACAAAAACAAATGGCTGCACACAACCTTGCAGAGGCCATACATCCAACTAATGGAAGATAGTTTAATTAACTTTAATTAACAGATTGCAGAATGGGTACAGTACAGTACAGCTCAATACACACAATTGTTAAGGGGATGCAGACCAGAGAAAGACTTTCGACTTGTTTACATCAGGGTCCCACATTTTCAATTCGTAATGAAATTGCTATTATGTGTCTGTGTGACGTACATGGGTACGTGGGTTGGTCATTATCATTATTACTGTATTTATGACACCATCTGAACATCAGGTTAGTATATTTAATGTGTTGTGTTTTGTATGTGATGTGTGTGTGTGTGAGCATGAGAGCTAATGCTGTCTCTTTTCTCTTCCTGTCAGGTGCCGCCCGTCCCTACACTGAAGAGTGCTGATTGCCTAATGAATGACAGCTGATGGCAATCACCTCGAGAGGGACGGATGGACAAATACCTGACAGCACACACACGTCTGGGCGCCTCATTCTGTCAATTGCCAGTGACCAGAGTGGAGTGAGGTTGCCATTGTTTTCCACTGTTGTGTGGGATTATTATTGTGCTTGTGATTGTGCTTGGGATTGTGAGTATTCTCTTGTTGGCTTTAGGCCTAGTTCCACTGAGTGTGGACTTGTACCTTTAAGTATATATATGTAGATATTGTTGGCCTCTGCGCCACTTCTCAACTATTGAGTATTCTCTTGTTGGCTTTAGGCCTAGTTCCACTGAGTGTGGACTTGTACCTTTGATACCTTAGTGCTGGGTGATATTCCAGTGCCAACCTGGTTGGCTGGTGTCTGTAGACACAGCCCAGACTAGCGTTTATTAGATTTACCCTGTGTGTTCTCCAACTACCTTTTTCCCTGTTTGTTTATATGTTTGTGGGATTACTTCCCCTCCTTACCATAATAAAGCAGTGGAGGTTTCAATCCCTACCCTGCCTAATAAATATAATTTACTATTTTTGGAACAACGCCCTGTGTTTATTACCTACCTGCCCGGGACTGTTTTGCATTTACTGAGAGAGGCTGTTTTTTGTTCATGTGCAGCCGGCTCTAGTTACTATTTTGTGTGGTCAACAGACCTTTGTACATGACAGTCTGCATGAACACAACTGTAACTGTACTCAAAAATTACAAAATAAGGGTTGTCTCAGTTCACAACTATATTGGTCAAGTTTTGGGTGGGACTTGTTTGCGTCCCTACAGCTTCTTATTCAATTGAGCGAGATGCGTTATGTCACACAGCCAGTTTGCATCTGACAGTTCAGACAATATTTCTTCAACCCTTTGTTACCTATTCCGCCTGGATCTTTTTTGTATTTTGGGCTGTAAAATTGTCAAAGAATGTCTGAGGAGTAAGTGCTTTTGGCTTTTTTCCTTTGTTACTTCATCAATACCTCAGATGTTCAACATATATGTGTGTAAGAATGTGTAACTAAGGCTGTCAAAGTTAAAGCTTTATTAACGCATTAACCCACAATTCTTTTAACGCCGCTATTTTTAACCCAAGATTAAAGTTTAAAAAAAATAATAAAAAAAAAATAAAGAAATTTACCAGAGCTCTTGGGGGCCATGAGTTTGACACCTATGATCTAAGGTATCAAATGCCTTTTTTAAATCAATAAACACCCCTATTGTTAATTTCCTTTTATCTGTTGCTGTTGTTATTTCTTCAATAATATTCATTAAGGCAGTCGCTGTTGACCTGTTTTGCCTAAAGCCATGCTGGCTTTCGCTCAGCAGTTTGTTCATTTCCACAAAAACATCTAGCTTATGCGAAAACAGTTTTTCAAGCACTTTCGAGAACTGTGAGAGCAATGACACTGGTCTATAGTTAGTGAAGCTGTGCTTATCTCCTACTTTGAAAAGTGGGATAACTTTTGCTACCTTCATCCTGTCTGGAAGAATACCTGTCTGAAAAGAAAGATTACAAATATAACAGAGGTTGTCTTTTTCAACCTCTTTGTTATATTTGTAATCTTTCTTTTCAGACAGGTATTTTTCCAGACAGGATGAAGGTAGCAAAAGTTATCCCACTTTTCAAAGTAGGAGATAAGTTTCAAGTTTCTTTAATAGTTGTCATACAGAAGTACAGAATACTTTTATACAAAATGCTTCTTACTGTTACGCTCCAGAGACTGTGCTAGACAAGATAAGTATCAAATAACATAGTATAGCATATAAATTAGAAGTAGAAAATGAGGTCACAGTGTTCAGTATAGACATATGTACAATGTTCGATAAGCACAGCTTCACTAACTATAGACCAGTGTCATTGCTCTCACAGTTCTCGAAAGTGCTTGAAAAACTGTTTTCGCATAAGCTAGATGTTTCCCAAAAACATAGACTGCAGTACTTTACTATCTCCTCTCCATCCTTCCTGTAATGGTTTTTGAATGGCATTGTTTTTGAATGGCATCTGCCAGATTTGGCCCCACATTTACAAAAAAATTGTTGAATTCATTAACCACCTATTTTTTATAGTCTTACTATATTACTAATGAAATACGCGTGGAGGTTTACACTATCTCCCCCAGATCCCCTCCCAACTGAACAGGCAGACCAGTAGGAGTCGCTGTTGCAACAACCAGGACAAACAAACAAACAAACAAACAAACAATACCCCACCGGCTTCCCACCCGTGAACACTGCCAATTGTGTTTTCCGTACGACTGACCCTGAGGTACCAGAAATACAGGTCTCTGTGGTGGTAGGCGAGTGCTTAGACCTCTACACTACACTACCCAGCCACACCATTTCATGTTATTGTATACTTCTTCTCTCATCTTCTATCTTATTTTATCATATGCACAAATAAACAATTAAACAATCATTACTGTCTGGTTCCCCTCTGCCTTCTCTAAGATCCACTTGCTTAGATCACGAGGCGAGTGATCCACTCAGCTGAGAAGATCACTTGTCTGGCCATCTACCGAAGAATTTCTTGTATCTTAAGAGCCAATAACAGGGCTGATAAATCCATCTCTGACCCGACACACCCTGATCAACACCTCTTCACAACGCTCCCCTCTGGCAGGCGATGGTAGGCTCCTGACCAAACATATCAACAATTCCACAGGCCTTCCAATAATTAGACCCTCAACACCAATTTCGACAAATTGCCCTCCACCCTGGGGCCTCTAACAGAGCCTCTCTCTCGCTCTCTCCAGCCCAACCACACACAGGGTTATCCCTCCCTCTGGGACTCTCGCATATCGAGCGTGTCATGAGCAATTCATAGACGGGATTTCATGCTCAGCTCATAGCATTGTCTAAAGCCCTGCTCTTTTAAATCTATTAAGCGGGCAGGTCTGATATTGCGACCATACGCCGTTAAACCGTACAGCGCTAAACCGCACAGCGCTAAACCATTCACGCTTGCGCGGTGAAGTGCTCTTCCATCATCGTGCATTTACCCGTCTTTCGAGGCTTCACGTCTCGGCCAATTAAATCCACGCAGTAAGGTTCCGCTCCATCTGCCAGTTTTAGTGCCGGGGCCACTTTCACGTGCAAACAGATGGAGACACACGGCCTAGAGCAGTGGTTCTCACACATTTTCATGTCAATGACCCCCCCCCCCCCCCCCGAAGTAGAAACATCGTAGGTCATGGACCCTTGTTTGATAGTTTTGTCACAGGGGCCCCTGGTTCGGTCCAGCCCCCTGCAGGCCCCTGGACCCCACTTTGAGAACCACTGGCCTAGAGGGTCCCTTTTGAGGCGAATGATAATGCTACTCATATTCATTCAATAATTACATTTAATGGGCAGCTGGGTGGCGCAGCGGACTAAGCGCGCATCACCAACACGAGAGACACTGGTATCGAATCCGGCTGTCAGCGTTGCCTCCGGCTTGGCCGGCCGTCATACTGGCTCAATTCGCAGAGTGAGTGGGAGGGAAGCCGGTGGGTGGTAATCTGGTCGTTGTAAACAGCGACTCCTACAGGTCGGTCAGGGCGCCTGCACAGCGAGGAAGGGAGTTGGTGAGGGTAGTGTGAGCCTCCCACACGTTACACCTCACCAATGAGAGTCCGCGCTGGCAGGTGAAAAGAAGTGGCTGGCTGACTATCGGAGGGGACATGTGATAGTATCCATCAACTCTCCCTAGACCGACCAGTGGGGGGCACATGCGAGCAATGGCCAGGAAGGGGAGGGGGGAATTGGCATGACTAAATTGGGATGGGAGAAAAACACAGAAAAACAGGAGAAAAAGTGGATACAAAATAATAATTACATTTAATGACCATATTACAGTATATCCTTCATATTTTATGTAGCCCTACAGTGCAAGCTGTACAAGCAAAACATAAATAGAAACAAAATTGCATCAGAAATGTAGAGACCACAGAACGGACATAATGGAGTATACACAGTCCTAAATGCCGGGCCCATAAAGTGTTAAATGGCATGCTTATTCCATGTAATTCTTCTTGGTTGAGTCTACTGTACATGGTGCTTAGTCCAAACGATCAAAAATATTCCTGAGTGAACCTTTAAGGCATATTAAACCAGGGGGATGTGACCAGTCTTGTGGTCTATGCTGTGCTCTCGGATCCAATATTTCAGATCCACATTGTCTTAAAATACGTTGTTCTCAGTTTCTGTAAATCACTTGTTTCACAACGCTGTATTGGAAGGCACGACATGTTTTATGTCGTCTCTCTACCCGAGGGACAGAGCTGTTGCCATGATAGAGCTCTACCCTTCTTGATGGAGATAAATTCACAAGCACCACAGCATGTGTCAGCTGTCAGGACCGGTGTGTGACGTCGTCAAGAACCTACAGCAGGAAGCATTCTGATCCACGGAGCCACAATGATGAGAGTCAAATTGGAAGCAATCAGCCCTGCTGATTGACCCTGGCCTCCAACACTCCCTCTCCCTCTCTCTCTCCCTCTTTCCCTCACTCCCCTCCCCCTCTCTCTCTATACAAACTCCATATGCAGACAACTTGGCAGTACAACCCAATAGGTGCTCTAGTTAACACGGCGACAGCGGGACCCAAAAATCTGCCTCCCGGGGCAATAAGTGTCTCATAAACACCCATTAGAAGACACCCAGAAAGCAGACCCACAAATGCTCTGAGTCATCCATTAACTTCCATCAGCGGGTTCGACACCCAGGCGCCTGACACTGTGCATCCTGTTGCTTTTCTTCCTGCGAGGATGATGAGTCATCGTGTCACCGTGTTTCTAAACACCTTTTCTAACACCTGCCTCCCTGCCCTGGAGGCATGGATATTCTATTGTGCTGACTGTCAAATTATTATAATCACATTGTTCTCATGTTGTAAAAGAAAAAGGTGACAGACTGTTATCCCTTTAGTGATAAAATTGAAAAGCAAAGCCATAGGGGGGCGGTCAGGTGGCGTAGCGGAGATTGCGTTTGTCACCAACACCGGAGACGCTGGATTCGCCTGTTCGAATCCAGCTCACAGCTCCGGCGTTGTCACCAGCTTGGCTGGCCGTTCACACTAATACAATTGGCTGTATTAGAGGGTGGGAAAGCTGGCGGGGTGGGTCCGGGTCGTTGTAAACAGCGACTCCTACAGTTCAGTCGGGGCGCCTGCTCAGTGCGGATAGGAACTAAGGGGGGTAGTGTGATCCTTCCACACGTTACACACTCTCAGTGAGAGTCCGCGCTGCCAGGTGAAAAGATGCGGTTGATTGGCTGGACGTGTGTGGCAGGAAGCACGTGATAGCCTCCACTCTCCCAGACCGACTGTGGGGGGTAAGTGCGCAGCGACCAGGAAGGGGATTGGGAATTGGCATAACGACTAACATTGGGATGGGAGAACATCGGATGAAAAAGGAGGGGGAAAAAGATCAATAAAAAAATAATAAAAGCAAAGCCATAATGTATGTGTTACAAAGTTAACAATAGAAAGTTGATGATTTCTCCCGTGGGGACATGGGTCTCCATGTTTTGTAATATGAAAAACACAGTTTCGTTAGACTCTCATTGAAAGAATTACCATAATGACATTGTATAAATATGCAGTTACATTATAATGAGGCGAATGATTAATTTGATTGTGATCGTTGTATTGTTGTAGGGTGTAAGGTAAATGTTGAAACCTAAAGGAAATCCCACCTTTTAAAACCTCTTAGCATGCACCGGCCCGCATATGGGACGTCTTTAGGACGATTTGCCCACCGGCACTTTGGCGACCCCTAGTGGCGCCGGTGTGCATATTTTGTAATACAATATATATATCGAATTGAAGGCTTATTTGTTGCCTGTCGAAAATCTGCCAAAATCCGTTCAGCGGTTCTCGAGTTACATGCCGGTATTTGAGGCTTGTGCAAAGTACACGGTATTGCGCAAAATACCACTCCCGACTCGTGGCGCAGTAGTTCCGTCAATCTAGATCCAATCTCGAAAATGATTGTGGATTTTTGTAGCCAATGAGTGTGGCTTTCCAATGATAACCCACGTGGGGATGTATGAATCTAAAAACCAAAAAAAAAAATAACGAGTGAAAACAGGAAGAGAAAAACAGCCAAATGAATTGAAGTCTATGAGAAAACTGAGTTTTTCTTTTGTACACAGTTTACCAAAATCACTCCTAATCACTCATTTCTGAATGGATTTGTAAGCCATACCACCTTCTGGGGAAATACTACCTCTGGACTACTAAAGAAAAACTTGAGTAACAAGTTTTTCTACAACTCAAGTTCAGACCTATGTAACTCTATTACGTTAGCATTAAAAGTGATTTTCTTTTCTGGAATCAGAAACTTCAGAATGTCATCTTTATAAAAGAGACCAGGCTCATGCATGTGCTATAAGTATAAAGTATGTTGTTTTGGTTTGCAAAAAAAGTATGCAGTCCTCAAAAACGAAAACGAAAATGGCCAGGAAACTCATTGCAGGTTAAGATAACCCCAAAACCACTCAAGCATGTAACAACAAAGTATGCATTAACAGACCCTCATTACACAGGCATACACCTCTAAAATACTTGATCACCATAAAAAGATATTTCACAAATGAAAGTAAGTGGAAAGAAAGAAATCCCTATGTCAGAGATCCAGATCCAGGGATATGGTATGTGGTCAGAGTGGGCCTTGGCTAGTCCTGCCATCATCACCAACACAGTAGATGAGTCACAGTGTCAGGACTCAACGTATTTAACCCAATGTGCAGATAATGAGAATCAGCAGACAGATCTAGTTTAAACCCAATCTGGGTATATTTAATAAGAGAATAGTCAGGTATTCAGGCAGGGGTCGATACACGGGGAGAGTACTCGTACAGTCCAAGGGCGTGCGCGGGACAGGAGAGTCAGACAGGCAGGAGTCGATACACAGGTATGGTATAGTCCGCCAGACAGGGGTCAAAACGGGTACAGGGTAGTCAGCCAGGCAGGGATCAAAACGGGTGCAGGTCCTCATACGTTCCAGGAAAAGGCAAGGAGAGTTGTTAGGCAGGCAGGGGTCAGAGCACGTCTTATCGAGAGCCAGCGAACAGGGTGAAGAGCCAGGTAGGATGGGAAATACGAAGTTACGATCTAGCAGCCTCATAACATCTGGGGCGGGGTTATATCACTGATGTGATAACTGATGTGTTGCTCGAAAAAGAGATCTTTGATCTCAAGTGACTACCTGGTAAAATAAAGGTAAAATAAAATGTAATTGGCCCACAGACGTCAATCAGCTGCTCCGCTGACAGCAGCACACCTGCACTCTACACCTGATTTAACGAGAGCAAAAGCGAGAGAGAGAGAGAGAGAGAGAGAGAAGCCAGGTAGGAACTGTGACACACAGACACACCTGAAGGCCTCTGCTATACAGACCCTGCTACCAGCCAGGCGACTGCATAGCCTGGCTATGCATGAGAAACCTCATGCAGAGTGGTGTTAACTCTTTGAGTGCCACCCTCTTTCCCCATCTGCTTTTTTTTTGACAATTTTCACGATATTTCACGATATTTGTGGAGCTATTGTATATTCTATATTATGGCTATGGAGACAATAGTAAGGCTCATTTGACAGTCACTATTTATAGTACAACATGTAAAAAAGAGTTTGTTTCTACATACCTTCGTTCATTCACAATTCCAAGCTAAACATTGCCTCGTTTCACTAAAATCCAGACTTCAATCATCCAATCCACCAAACAACACCAAACAAGAGTCAATAGCAACTGCAGAATAAGCTGTTTGAATAAGATTTGTCACATATTTCATGGACGGAACCCACATACTCAGCTGTGCTGCTCATCCCACAAATGCATGTTCCTTACAAATGGGGCACCATTTAAAAAAGGTAAATAAACAGGCTTTCCACAGACAGAGAAATAATCTACCAAACACAAATTTCCAAACTTTATGTTTATATACACAGAATATTACCCAGCGGGTAGTTGTTTTAATTTCAGCTCCAAGACGAGGGAGTGGCGGGAGTGATCTCTCTAAAGGCTATGAGGCTGTGAGAATATGATTGTACGCTGCGATTGCTAACAAGTAGTCTAGAGACATTCATAACATCATCCAGTGAGGGGCGGGTGGGGTGGGGGGAGAGGGGGAGCGGAACCTCCCATGAGATTGATTCCCCATTAGGGCGGGGAGTATATGGATGATAAACACGTCCGTCGGGACATTGGCTTATCTCTCTCCGGGATGGTTGTGTGGAGCCCGGCGCTGTCTGATGAATGGGCCAACATTAGCTCCCAGAGAGGAGAAGGAGACAAATGACAGCCCAGGTACCGAGCGCTGGACATCCTGCATTCAATATTTGCCTTCAATATTGCGCTGATATTGAAGGCAATATTGGTCTTGGGTGGATGTTTGTCTTATTTGTTAAACATGTAATTAGAATAATATTACATGACATTATGTCAAAATCAAATTAGCTCATCATCTCAGTTCGGGAGTATTACTAGGGCACAAAAAGAGACAAAGGAGAAGAACCAAATGGCAGATATATTCATACTGTCATAATCCATCTCTGCAATAGGTTGGGTTATTATCCTCATTGAACGTCGTCCTACCAGTGTTGTCCTGCATCGTGTCCTGTGTTGTCCTGCATCTAGTCCTGTGTTGTCCTGCATCTAGTCCTGTGTTGTCAAATCAAATCAAATCAAATCAAATTTATTTATAGGGCCCGACAACACACGCTAATGTCCCCATGGGCCGTACAGGTCTTCTTTAAACAAGTCAAGAAGAAAACATAACAATAAGTCAAGAACAGAACAAGAACACCATAAGGTCCAAACATTTTTAGATGAATGCAAATAAATGAAAGAATGCAAGCACTCCCAGACATACCCCAGGCGAAGGTAAGGAAAAACTCACTAAAACCTAACAATAGGGAAAAAAGCTCCACAGGCAGTGTGGAGGAGAGAAACCTTAGAAGGGCCATTCAAGGGGGGATCTCCCTTCTTAGATGTTGGTGATAGTAGTGTTGCAGACGGACAGTTGGTAAGCATGCACTCATGTGTGTGGTGAAACACAGATGAGTGCATGCAATAGCAACTGTACATTTTGAAAGATTAAAAATAGAGCTAATAGCGATAGCAACTGAACATTTTGAAAGATTAAAGATAGTTGATAGCGGATCTATTTGAGGCACAGGGGCGGCGCAAAGAGGGTCACGTCCTCCCCGTCTTTGTCCTGCATCTGGTCCTGTGTTGTCCTGCATCTAGTCCTGTGTTGTCCTGCATTGTGTCCTGTGTTGTCCTACATCTTATTCTGTGTTGTCCTGCATCTAGTCCTGTGTTGTCCTGCATCTTATCCTGTGTTGTCCTGCATCTAGTCCCGTGTTGTCCTGCATCTAGTCCCGTGTTGTCCTGCATCTAGTCCTGTGTTGTCCTGCATCTAGTCCTGTGTTGTCCTGCATCTAGTCCTGTGTTGTCCTGCATCATGTCCTGTGTTGTCCTGCATCTAGTCCTGTGTTGTCCTGCATCTAGTCCTGTGTTGTCCTGCATCGTGTCCTGTGTTGTCCTGCATCGTGTCCTGTGTTGTCCTGCATCTAGTCCTGTGTTGTCCTGCATCTAGTCCTGTGTTGTCCTGCATCTAGTCCTGTGTTGTCCTGCATTGTGTCCTGTGTTGTCCTGTATCTTATCCTGTGTTGTCCTGCATCTGGTCCTGTGTTGTACTGCATCTAGTCCTGTGTTGTCCTGCATCTAGTCCTGTGTTGTCCTGCATCTAGTCCTGTGTTGTCCTGCATCTAGTCCTGTGTTGTCCTGCATCTAGTCCTGTGTTGTCCTGCATCTAGTCCTGTGTTGTCCTGCATCGTGTCCTGTGTTGTCCTGCCTCTAGTCCTGTGTTGTCCTGCATCATGTCCTGTGTTGTCCTGCATCTAGTCCTGAGTTGTCCTGCATCTTATCCTGTGTTGTCCTGCATCTAGTCCTGTGTTGTCCTGCATCTTATCCTGTGTTGTCCTGCTTCTAGTCATGTGTTGTCCTGCATCTAGTCCTGTGTTGTCCTGTGTTGTCCTGCATCGTGTCCTGTGTTGTCCTGCATCTAGTCCTGTGTTGTCCTGCATCTAGTCATGTGTTGTCCTGCATCTAGTCATGTGTTGTCCTGCATCTAGTCTTGTGTTGTCCTGCATCGTGTCCTGTGTTGTTCTGTGTTGTCCTGTGTTGTCCTGCATCTAGTCCTGTGTTGTCCTGCATCTAGTCATGTGTTGTCCTGCATCTAGTCCTGTGTTGTCCTGCATCTAGTCCTGTGTTGTCCTGCATCTAGTCCTGTGTTGTCCTGCATCTAGTCCTGTGTTGTCCTGCATCTAGTCCTGTGTTGTCCTGCACCGTGTCCTGTGTTGTCCTGCATCGTGTCCTGTGTTGTCCTGCATCTAGTCCTGTGTTGTCCTGCATCTAGTCATGTGTTGTCCTGCATTGTGTCCTGTGTTGTCCTGTATATTATCCTGTGTTGTCCTGCATCTGGTCCTGTGTTGTACTGCATCTAGTCCTGTGTTGTCCTGCATCTAGTCCTGTGTTGTCCTGCATCTAGTCCTGTGTTGTCCTGCATCTAGTCCTGTGTTGTCCTGCATCTAGTCCTGTGTTGTCCTGCATCGTGTCCTGTGTTGTCCTGCCTCTAGTCCTGTGTTGTCCTGTGTTGTCCTGCATCTAGTCCTGTGTTGTCCTGCATCTTATCCTGTGTTGTCCTGCATCTAGTCCTGTGTTGGCCTGCATCTTATCCTGTGTTGTCCTGCATCTAGTCATGTGTTGTCCTGCATCTAGTCCTGTGTTGTCCTGTGTTGTCCTGCATCTAGTCCTGTGTTGTCCTGCATCTAGTCATGTGTTGTCCTGCATCTAGTCATGTGTTGTCCTGCATCTAGTCCTGTGTTGTCCTGCATCTAGTCCTGTGTTGTCCTGCATCTAGTCATGTGTTGTCCTGTGTTGTCCTGCATCTAGTCCTGTGTTGTCCTGCATCTAGTAATGTGTTGTCCTGTGTTGTCCTGCATCTTATCCTGTGTTGTCCTGCATCTTATCCTGTGTTGTCCTGTGTTGCCCTGCATCTTATCCTGTGTTGTCCTGTGTTGTCCTGCATCGTATCCTGTGTTGTCCTGTGTTGTCCTGCATCTAGTCCTGTGTTGTCCTGCATCTAGTCCTGTGTTGTCCTGCATCTAGTCCTGTGTTGTCCTGCATCTTATCCTGTGTTGTCCTGTATCTTATCCTGTGTTGTCCTGCATCTAGTCCTGTGTTGTCCTGTATCTTATCCTGTGTTGTCCTGCATCTAGTCCTGTGTTGTCCTGCATCTGGTCCTGTGTTGTCCTGCATCTAGTCCTGTGTTGTCCTGCATCTAGTCCTGTGTTGTCCTGTGTTGTCCTGCATCTTATCCTGTGTTGTCCTGTATCTTATCTTGTGTTGTCCTGCATCTAGTCCTGTGTTGTCCTGCATCTAGTCCTGCATCGTGTCCTGTGTTGTCCTGCATCTAGTCCTGTGTTGTCCTGCATCTAGTCCTGTGTTGTCCTGCATTTAGTCCTGCATCGTGTCCTGTGTTGTCCTGCATCTAGTCCTGTGTTGTCCTGCATCTAGTCCTGCATCGTGTCCTGTGTTGTCCTGCATCGTGTCCTGTGTTGTCCTGCATCTAGTCCTGTGTTGTCCTGCATCTAGTCCTGTGTTGTCCTGCATCTAGTCCTGTGTTGTCCTGCATTGTGTCCTGTGTTGTCCTGCATCATGTCCTGTGTTGTCCTGCATCATGTCCTGTGTTGTCCTGCATCGTGTCCTGTGTTGTCCTGCATCTAGTCCTGTGTTGTCCTGTGTTGTCCTGCATCTAGTCCTGTGTTGTCCTGTGTTGTCCTGCATCGTGTCCTGTGTTGTCCTGCATCGTGTCCTGTGTTGTCCTGCATCTAGTCCTGTGTTGTCCTGCATCTAGTCCTGTGTTGTCCTGTGTTGTCCTGCATCGTGTCCTGTGTTGTCCTGCATCTTATCCTGTGTTGTCCTGCATCGTGTCCTGTGTTGTCCTGCATCTAGTCCTGTGTTGTCCTGTGTTGTCCTGTGTTGTCCTGCATCGTGTCCTGTGTTGTCCTGCATCTAGTCCTGTGTTGTCCTGTGTTGTCCTGCATCTAGTCCTGTGTTGTCCTGCATCTAGTCCTGTGCTGTCCTGTGTTGTCCTGCATCTAGTCATGTGTTGTCCTGCATCTAGTCATGTGTTGTCCTGCATCTAGTCCTGCGTTGTCCTGTGTTGTCCTGCATCTAGTCCTGTGTTGTCCTGTGTTGTCCTGCATCTAGTCCTGTGTTGTCCTGTGTTGTCCTGCATCTAGTCCTGTGTTGTCCTGCATCTTATCCTGTGTTGTCCTGCATCTAGTCCTGTGTTGTCCTGCATCTAGTCCTGTGTTGTCCTGTGTTGTCCTGCATCATGTCCTGTGTTGTCCTGCATCTAGTCATGTGTTGTCCTGCATCTTATCCTGTGTTGTCCTGCATCTAGTCCTGTGTTGTCCTGCATCTAGTCCTGTGTTGTCCTGTGTTGTCCTGCATCTAGTCCTGTGTTGTCCTGCATCTAGTCCCGTGTTGTCCTGCATCTAGTCCTGTGTTGTCCTGCATCTAGTCCTGTGTTGTCCTGTGTTGTCCTGCATCATGTCCTGTGTTGTCCTGCATCTAGTCCTGTGTTGTCCTGCATCTAGTCCTGTGTTGTCCTGCATCTAGTCCTGTGTTGTCCTGCATCTAGTCCTGTGTTGTCCTGCATCTTATCCTGTGTTGTCCTGCATCTTATCCTGTGTTGTCCTGCATCTAGTCCTGTGTAGTCCTGCATCTAGTCCTGTGTTGTCCTGCATCTAGTCCTGTGTTGTCCTGCATCTAGTCCTGTGTTGTCCTGCATCTAGTCATGTGTTGTCCTGCATCTAGTCCTGTGTTGTCCTGCATCTAGTCCTGTGTTGTCCTGCATCGTGTCTTGTGTTGTCCTGCATCTAGTCATGTGTTGTCCTGCATCTAGTCCTGTGTTGCCCTGCATCGTGTCCTGTGTTGTCCTGTGTTGTCCTGCATCTAGTCCTGTGTTGTCCTGCATCTAGTCATGTGTTGTCCTGTGTTGTCCTGCATCTAGTCCTGTGTTGTCCTGTGTTGTCCTGCATCTAGTCCTGTGTTGTCCTGCATCTAGTCCTGTGTTGTCCTGTGTTGTCCTGCATCTAGTCCTGTGTTGTCCTGCATCTAGTCATGTGTTGTCCTGTGTTGTCCTGCATCTAGTCCTGTGTTGTCCTGTGTTGTCCTGCATCTAGTCATGTGTTGTCCTGCATCTTATCCTGTGTTGTCCTGCATCTAGTCCTGTGTTGTCCTCCATCTAGTCCTGTGTTGTCCTGCATCTAGTCCTGTGTTGTCCTGCATCTAGTCCTGTGTTGTCCTGTGTTGTCCTGCATCTAGTCCTGTGTTGTCCTGCATCTAGTCCTGTGTTGTCCTGCACCGTGTCCTGTGTTGTCCTGCATCATGTCCTGTGTTGTCCTGCATCTAGTCCTGTGTTGTCCTGCATCTAGTCCTGTGTTGTCCTGTGTTGTCCTGCATCATGTCCTGTGTTGTCCTGTGTTGTCCTGCATCGTGTCCTGTGTTGTCCTGCATCTAGTCCTGTGTTGTCCTGCATCTAGTGCTGTGTTGTCCTGCATCTAGTCCTGTGTTGTCCTGCATCTAGTCCTGTGTTGTCCTGTGTTGTCCTGCATCTAGTCCTGTGTTGTCCTGCATCTAGTCCTGTGTTGTCCTGCATCGTGTCCTGTGTTGTGCTGCATCTAGTCCTGTGTTGTCCTGCATCTAGTCCTGTGTTGTCCTGCATCTTATCCTGTGTTGTCCTGCATCTTATCCTGTGTTGTCCTGCATCATGTCCTGTATTGTCCTGCATCGTGTCCTGTGTTGTCCTGCATCTAGTCCTGTGTTGTCCTGCATCTAGTCCTGTGTTGTCCTGCATCGTGTCCTGTGTTGTCCTGCATCTAGTCCTGTGTTGTCCTGCATCTAGTCCTGTGTTGTCCTGCATCTAGTCCTGTGTTGTCCTGTGTTGTCCTGCATCTAGTCCTGTGTTGTCCTGCATCTAGTCCTGTGTTGTCTTGTGTTGTCCTGCATCTAGTCCTGTGTTGTCCTGCATCTAGTCCTGTGTTGTCCTGTGTTGTCCTGCATCTAGTACCGTGTTGTCTTGCATCTAGTCCTGTGTTGTCCTGCATCTAGTGTTGTGTTGTCTTGCATCTAGTCCTGTGTTGTCCTGCATCTAGTCCTGCATCTAGTCCTGTGTTGTCCTGCATCTAGTCCTGCATCTAGTCCTGTGTTTTCCTGCATCTAGTCCTGTGTTGTCCTGCATCTAGTCCTGCATCTAGTCCTGTGTTGCCATGTGTTGTCCTGCATCTAGTCCTGTGTTGTCCTGCATCTAGTCCTGCATCTAGTCCTGTGTTGTGCTGCATCTAGTCCTGCATCTAGCCCTGTGTTGTCCTGCATCTAGTCCTGCATCTAGTCCTGTTTTGTCCTGCATCTAGTCCTGTGTTGTCCTGCATCTAGTCCTGCATCTAGTCCTGTGTTGTCCTGTATCTAGTCCTGCATCTTATCCTGTGTTGTCCTGTATCTAGTCCTGCATCTTATCCTGTGTTGTCCTGTGTTGTCCTGCATCGTGTCCTGTGTTGTCCTGCATCGTGTCATGTGTTGTCCTGCATCTTATAATAATAAATACAATTTGTAACGCACTTTATATTTTTGACAATCTCAAAGTGCTACATGAAAGGAGGTAAAGATAAAAAAACATGTAATGAATAAAAACAATTCAAATGAATAAAACAACCAATGAAATGGAAGAAGCATTCAGATCAAAATCTAAAAGAATTAAATAATAAAAAAGAAATAGAAACACAAACCCATTGGTCGGTCTATTTTAAGTCCCCTTTTAAAGGCCTCAACGGACTGTGGTGCTCTCAGATGGTCGGGGATTTAGGCTTGGACTTATGGAATGATGGCTCTTCAGTCAGAAAGGTCATTGCCTCTTTGATTTCCAATAATTCACCCATTACAAAGATACATGGATGGCTTGGGGTGTGTGCTGTCTACATTACATATCAGTGGAAAGGATTATCTTTTTTTTATTATCTATTTTAAGGGGGAAAAGGAGAAATTGAAACTTACCATAATGAATTAATGAATGAATTTATTCACACACACACACACACGATATATTACATGTACATATCTTCATGTGATACAACAACGACGCAATTGTGTGCATGTGCCAGGTCTCCCAAGAAGCTATTTAAAGCTTTTGGAGGGAGCCTGATCACAAATATAGACAAAATATAAACAACAAAAACAAAAACAAAACATACAACGTGGGTAGGTTTACACACATACCTACTAACTGACATACAACATAGATACATAAATACAGACACTTTATATACCTAAGTTATGATTCTAATTAGAGATATGATTTAAGCAGTTCATCTTTCAGTGATTTTTTTTAATGTTTTAAAGGATTTAGACATTTTCAGACTCTAGTCAAGCTTGTTCCAGATCTGTGGGCCCCTGCATGCTATGCTTAGGCTAGCACATTCGAGTTTTCTCCTATTGCCAAATATAAGATGCCTATAATGTGAATATAGGGAACCTATGAAACAATAAATTGCAAATATAAAAGTCTCAACAGTGGCCTCTAGTGCAATAGAGAAATAGAGTAAAGCTGGAGAGACGGTTCTCCTCCAGTCTCTACTCACAACTGTGATGCATGGTTTGCTAGACCTACAGCTCACAATGGATTTTAAGGTATTTTCACACCATTCTAGTTCATTTGAAATGGGTGAGAATCAGGAGTGAAACAGTTACCTTTTGTTGCAGTTCTTTATTGGTTCGGTTTTGTTTCACATTCTGCCAATTGACCGATCTTTGCTTCCAACCTCTCTTAGCTTGACAAAGAAAAACAATAATTTTGAATCCTAAGGAACTTATGTTCTTTATGTTACTGTATGTTGTCCAATTCACTGTTATTAATCACACTGTGGTTATTATGAACTAATGTCTATTATTGTGACCTAAATTATGCATAGCCTACTATAGAAGGTATTTGTTAAGTATGACACCACTATTTGGCTGTTATGAACTTACTAAACATTTAAATAATAACATTGTGGTGATGACAATTCAGGTATTTTCCTGCGCCGTGTGATTATTACTTGGTGGCAATTGATGAGATAGTTTGGCAGATACATTGTAAATGAATGGACTCCCCCCCCCCCCCCCCCCCACCACATAATTATCTCTAATCTCTAACATACTGTTAGAGAGTTACATAGAGAGACCCACTAGCAGTGGTGGAAGAAGTACACAGTTCCTTTACATAAGTACAAGTAGAAATACCCAGATAAATTAGTACTATTTAAGTAAAAGTAGAGAAGTATTTGCTATTGAATGTACTTAACTATCTAAAGTAAAAGTATGCATTCTACGTGCCGTTTGTGTACTCCAGTGCTTTGGAGCATTCAGTCCTCGATCCATTGACCTCTAAAGGTTATGTTAAAGTGGTATGTGGTCCAGTTATGCTGCTCTGGTTAAGTACAACATTTCCTTTGAAATGTATAAAGTTCCGCGTGGTGCTTTGGCTCGCAGGGGGGCCGGGCTGTGGGTCCTCCGGGGTTGTGGCTTGTGGTTGCCGGGCCTGGAGGTGGAGGGGGCTCGGTAAGCACTTTTTTTTTTTTTTTTTTAAACAAACACATAAACAAACATGACAACACACGATTAGATATACAAGCATTGTTAACAGTGCACATCAAATTAAATCACTGTTTAAATAAATGTCTTATACAAGATATGCCCCGTCTTTGAGCACCTGGAAAAGCGCTATATAAAATAGATGTATTATTATTATTATTATTAATACCTGCTATCTATTCCCCTACACACATATGCTCTTGCTCGCACCCCCCACCCTGGACCCCCCAATGGATAATCCATCCATTCTCATTCGCTCTTAACCAGACACTACCATTATATGCTAGCTTTTATTTTCTCCACCACTTCTAACCACATTGTCAATTTGGATTCATTGAGACCCAAAATTCTTGCTGTAGATATTTCTAGATAAATCACATCGAGATATGTAAGAATCCAGACCTTTCGGCACATTTTTTCCGGTTGAATCCATCGTGATACTATCAGTTTTTTAGCCACTGTAATACCAGATAAAACCAATCTCTTTAGCTGTGGATGTACTGCATACCCAAAAACATCATTCAGCAGTAATACAGAGGGGTGTACAGGTATATTCAGAGTTAAGAGATTTGATAATTGCTGGGTCACTTCTTTCCAGAATATCTTAACTGGTGGGCAGTCCCAGTACATGTGCATAAATGTCCCCTCGTCCCCATTTGTACATAAGGAGCATTTGGAGTCTTGTTTAAGACCCATTCTGTTCAGTCTTATAGGAGTCAAGTATGTCCTATGGATATAGTTAAGATTGATTTGTTGATGGTCCGGGTTCCTTGATGCAAGTCGAACATTTGCCCAGGCTTCTTGCCACTCAAAATCTATTTCCAGGTCTGGTATATCCCTCCTCCAAATAGAGTCTAGGTGGAGGGTTTCATACGAGGCCGTTAGTAATTGATGATAAAAATCTGATACAAAACCTCTCGATGTCTCTCTTTCATAGAAACATTTGTGGCATCTGTGGTGTGCAATTTGTATCTTTAATGGAACACCGTGAGACTTCAAACATAACAATAATTGTGCGTAAAAAAGATATGTGGAACCGGTGAAATTAAAAAAAAATTCTATTTCATCATACATCATAGCTACAAATACCCTGTTTGTTGAAAACATCTCCTAATGTATGTATGCCTTGCTTTTCCCATCTAGGGAATCTTATATGTCGTTTTCTAATCAGGAGTGCATTGTTATTGAATAAGGGAGTATGATTATGCCATTTATGTGGGTTAGAATATTTTTTTTGTGTTTCACGCCATATCCGGATCGCATGTGTAATTATGGGGCCAAATTTCAGTTCGCATTGCTTAATTGATATTTTGGTGTATACTATGTACTGCAGTCTCTGTGGTGCTACTATATTTACTTCTAAATTTCTCCAGGATACTGATGCTTGGGGTTCAAACCAGGTTGTCAGTGGTCTTAAAGTGTACGCCTTAAAATAGTGGACAAAATTTGGAATTGCCATCCCTCCGTCGGCTTTGTTTCTCTGTGCGGTGGATCTTTTTATACGTGGTGGTTTGTTATTCCAAATAAATAAAGAGTGTAATTTTTTCCAATAACCATCTGGAGGGGGTAACGGAAGCATTGAGCTGATGAAGTTGATTCTAGGTAAGACATCCATCTTAACTATTGAAACCCGTGCCTGTACTGAGTTTTTAAGTTTTGACCACCTGTCAAGGTCGTATTTTATTTTATTTTGGATTTCTATGTAATTGTGTTTCACCGTTTGGCTTATGGTAGGGAATACTTCAACTCCCAAGCATCTAAAGTGTTTAACCATTGGTATTTCTTCTGGAAGACTTGTATTCTTTGCAGGGGCGTTCAGTGGAAGGAAAGCCGACTTTGGCCAGTTTATTTTAAATCCCGATAGGTCGCCAAAGTCATTAATCAACTTGAGAAGATGAGGCATTGCGGTGTTAGGGTTTTGCATGAACAGTATTACGTCGTCCGCATATAGAAAAATTTTGTGTTGTGTGCCCTTGATTACGATTGGTTCTATGAGTTGGGATTGTCTTATATATTGTGCTAAAGGTTCTAGTGATAAATCGAATAGTCCGGGACTAAGAGGGCAACCCTGTCTAGAAGAGCGTGATACCGGAAATATTCCGGAGGTGATTATACCTGTTGTAATCATGGCCGATGGGTCTTTGTATATTACTTTAATCATATCAATGAATCCTTTTCCTAACCCCATCCTTTCTAATACTGCCCATAGATACGACCATTCCAGCCTATCAAAAGCTTTCATTGCATCCAGGGACAGCATCGCCTTGGGTGTGGTGTCGTCCTTGCTGGCATCTAGTACGTATAGTAATCGTCTTATGTCGTCAGTGATCAAACGGTTTCTTATGAAGCCAGTTTGATCCATATGAACTAAAGACGTCATATGCTTTTGAAGTCTGATGGCTAATACCTTAGAGAACAGTTTGATATCGGTTCCGAGGAGGCTTACGGGTCTATAACTACCGCACTCGGTGGGGTCTTTGTCTTTTTTAAGGAGGACTGTTATGAGTGCAATATTGTCGTTCTTATGAAAGTTCCCCTCCTTGACTGAGTATAAAATCATATTAAGTAATAGGGGTCCAATTATGTCCCAACATGAGAGGTACATTTCTGGTGGGATACCGTCTCTTCCAGGAGCCCTACCACTTTGCATTTCGGATATGGCCTTCCTGAGTTCCTCTAGTGTGATTAGTGTTTCTAACTGTTTAGCATCATCCTCTGAAAGTTTGGGGAGGCTAATTTGATTAAAGGGGAACTATTTTACTATTTCTTTCACTATTTGGGCACTTTTACACAATTCCTGTGAGTCTATGGAACACCTCTGTAATATATATATATTTTTTTATTCATTGTTTTGTATTTCTAATCAAGTCCTCAAAAACAGCATTTTTCTACCTCAAGATCTCGAGCCGTTTTGAGCTGACTGTGTGGAGTGGGTACAGAACTGTGTGCAGCTCATCTTGTATCTCTCCATTATCATGCAGCGGTGTCTCTCTGACATCACAAATCGCGCACATTTTCAAATGACTCAGTTCAGTGAGGGTGAATATTGTGAGAGGAGAATTGGAAGAATGCGCCAATATGAGAATTTTGAGACATAGATCATATTAATATAAGTTCACATAGCTAGGAAACAATGCTAAACACTCAAAAAGGCCATTTATAAGATAGTTCCCCTTTAAGATATGTGTCCATTTTGTTTTGATCGAAGGTCGTTTCTGATTTATACAAGTTGGAGTAGAATTCTTTGAATGTCGCGTTTATTTCTTTGGTGTCTGTTACCAGTCCTTGTTGTGCTTTAATGGAGGTTATATCTGCAAATTTTGCGTTAACTCTTAATCGCGTAGCTAGTAGGTGACTTGGTTTGGAACCTTGAGAGTAATGCTGTTGTCTTGTGCTACGTATTTGTACTTCAGATTGTTGTCTGTAAATGGCGTTAATCTCTATTTTTAGTAAATTAACTTGAGATTCCAGTCGAGCCGAGTCGTTATATTGTAAAGAAGTAAATAATGTAGAGTAGAGCGTTTCTAATTCCGCCAGTTTTGAGCATCGATTCTTGCGTATTTTGGATGAAAAGCTATCCGTGAAATCCTTGATCATTCCCTTTACTGACATCCATAATATTCTAGGGTCCGGCACAGAGTTCACATTCTCTGGTAGGAATACTGAAATAGCTTCTTTAAGTTGTGTAATGAATTCCTTGTTATTCAGCAGTGTTGTGTTAAAGCGCTATCTTGGGGCTCGGGATGATAGTACACCAAATGATCCTTTTAGGAGTAAATAACAGTGATCTGATAATGCATTGGGTACCATCTCCACTTCATAGTTATCAAATAGTCTCGGTGTTGCGAAAACATAATCTATTCTGGAGAGTGTTTTATGTCTTGCTGATCGACAAGAGTACTTCCGGGTCGTGGGGTTGAGTGATCGCCATAGATCATTTACACCTGTATTCTTTGCCCAATCCTTTAACGCATTAGATGACTTTTTTTGTTCGTTGGAAAAGTTGGGATAAGATTTATCCAACCCACGGTCCAAATGGCATTAAAATCTGCACCAATTATAAATGAGTATTCTGGAAGGTTTAACATTTCCCTAGTGAGTGCAGTGTAGAAATTAGTTTCGTATAGATTTGGGGCATATACCGCTACCAACGCTATTTTCCTATTCTTGTGTATAATCTTAGCTATGGTTATCCGACCATCTGCATCAGACATACTCCCTTCAATTCAATATTCAATTTCCGTTTCACGACTATAGCTACTTCACGGGTTCTCGTTCCAAAGGAAGAGTGACTAATGTTATGGTATGTGTTGTCCGCTAACGTAGCTTTGTCTCCCACTAAAATGTGCGTTTCGCTTAAGAGAGCCACATCAACCTGTTTGTTTTTCATCAATGTGAGCACGCTTTTGCGTTTATGTTGATTATTTATTCCCCCAGTGTTCCAGATCATTATATTCAAACTAGCCATAATCTATACATATTGATTTGTATTTGTTGGTAATATTTCTGGAGTGCGAATTCACAATGGATTTACATCCCACCGTTGAGGTCCCGTTGAGAGCCGAGCATAAAAACATACATATATACAAAAAAAAACCTGATCCCCCCTCCCTTACAGAGTCATACAAGGTACCTATTTGATACCTCCTTCGCGTACAACTTCTTCCTTTCCTGCACCTCCGGCATGGGCGGAGTTTATGGGGGTTCAGGGGGTGCATTGCACCCCCTGGTGGCCGGGGGTGAAATTGCCTTTTTTTTTTTTTTTTTTTTTTTTTTTTTTTTTTTAAATCAAGATTATTTTTATTTTAATAAAATTATAATAATTGTGAGAAACAAATCTGAATTCTATTATGTTTTGTTTTACAATACATTCATTTTATAGTAGTAATCATGTCACATTATAAGGCGAACCTTCTGTAGTGTGGCAGTGAAAGGGTTAACGGCAACGCGCGGCCAGCAGCAGCAGCAGCAGCGCGATACAAAGCCACTTATTCTGAGATGATAATTAATGTATCTGGATAACCAATGCACGAATTTTGTCGAGGCAGGTAGCGTTATTTCGGGAAAATTGATATCTATAGCCTGGTATATTTTTCGTCCACGAAAAATGGAGGCTGTAATAATTATTATTGCTCGAGAGTCTCTATGAATAATAATAATTAGAGCCTAAGTCAGTTAAAAATGATCCCCCGTAGTGCTGTGTGTGTGAGTGTGTGTGTGTGTGCTGCTGTACTACCTAAATAAAATAAAAAATTAGGGGTTAAGGCATTGTAAAAACGCTAAAATAATCAAATAAAGGTCCAAAAAAATCGCACGCGCACGCAGTTGCACCCCCTGGCGTCAAGTTCAAACTCCGCCTATGACCTCCGGTCTGCCCAGAATGAGCAATTTATCCTAAGCTTTCCTATGTATACCATATAATCTTTTAATTCTAATTTAATAGAATGTCACCTGTGACCAAGCCTCTCTCCCGTTAATGTAATTATAACAATGAAAATTATACCTCAATTGGTACTCATTTAAACCTATTTTTTTTCTTTTTTTTTTTAAACCTTCTATTAACATTTATTGGTTAGAACATTACAGAATAAAGAAATAAAGAATAAGAAATAGTGATGTTTAAAATTAGATATCGAAAACCCATATAATCCGGGAATATCTACTTATTTTTTTTTTAAATACCTTTGCATGTTTACACATCTAAACGACAAGGAGAATTTTAAATACTTGTATGCAGATCATCCCCCGTCATGCTTGATCATTAATCTGTTATGGTGGTCGTTGTTCTTCACATCTATTTCCTGATCAAGTCTCATATCGTTGTTATTTCACGGGGCCATCATTGAAAAAGGTATTGTATTCCAGAGTGCTGCCCGCCGCTCGTGACTTGCAGATTGATGTTTTAATGTTCCAGTACATTCCTCGTGCCATAGACCAATAACAATCCAGTATATTCCAGAATATCCCGTTATGACTCATAGCCTTCATGTAAGAAAAATAGTTGAAAATTCTAGATTGTTCCAAAATGGTCGGTATCAAATCAGATCTGCATATTACCGTGAATCTATATATATATGGTGTTTAGCGTTTTATATCAAATTACTTATTTCTCATTGTCAAAAGTTTATATGTTGCCGTTTTTGATGTCCATGCACTTTTTATAGTATATTTTTATTTTATTTGGTATACTTTTACTTGATGACAACCTGTTTGTCTAATCAGTGTTGTGTTAGTTTATGTTTTTGGATGTCTTATGTATTATTGTTATTATTGCGTTGTGAGTTGTGTTGTTTCATGTTTGACATTTTTTTTTATTAAAAAGATTTGGCCAACATTTTTTTTTTATTAAAGTTCCCTAAAATGACAATACTCACGTAAAGTACAAATGGCTCATAATTGTACTTAAGTACAGTACTTGAGTAAAAAACACTTTCGCCCAGTATTTAGGCCTAGTAGTAGCCTAGTGGTGATGACATAATGGGTGACTCGCAGCGCAACAATACAGACAGACTCATACACCATGAACAAGAAGGGATAAATGGAGCCCCCAATTCTGTATGTCATGTGGTTTTGTGACCAGCTAACCACCAGTTAGCAGGAAAGAAGTCAGACGAATGGAAGGAAGAACGAGAATGGTGACGAAGGACCAAAACAGTAAAGCTAAAGAACAAATGACTAAAAGGACTGGATGAGTCCATGCAGGTTGGGGTGAAACTAATTGGCAATTTAGAAGATGGCGTTTTACGAGACCCTTTTGAAGTACAGGAGTGGTCGGAACTTGTGGACTTGTCACCATGGAAATAATATGTGTAAATCCTTAAATTGGGCATTGTTCCCCTTTAGATTATCAATGAAAAACATGACGCATATTGAAATAAAATAGCTGAAAAAAAGGTCACTTTCCTGTTTTCTCCAGTGTATTTAATTTGCTCAATGGAAATGTAAAGGATTGTAAATAAAAAAAAATAAAAAAAAATGAAGTTGGAATGAGGGATAGCTTATACTGTATATGTATTGACCCCTCCGAAAAGTCCTGGTTCATGGTTGAGATTTTTTTTGCAGCCAGGGTTCACATAATATAAAATAAAGACTACATCAATGACAACAAATCACAGAATAAAACACACAACCCATCACAGAGCAGGGAAACCAAGTAGAAATGTAAAGCAGGAATGCTAATGTGTGCAAATGTGCTAAGGGTGCAAGGAATCCAGCTAGAGGGCTACTTTCCATTAAGCACTGGGGAGGAGACACAGGCGTGAGACCATGATGAAGTGTAGCTGGCTTCAGCCAGAGACAACTATATAACTATCTCACTACTCGTGATTTAGGCCGTATACATTTGGAACCATCAATTGAGTGGTTTCTGCCCTCTGCTTATGGAGCATCATACTCCAGCTGGCTACAAGACAAATTACACTCCCATTAACAGTTAGTCCATACAGGACTAATACGGTTTTGATTTGTGGTGTCCTTTGGGCACTATCTCTTATTATATTCTCTCTCTCTATATATATATATATATGTAGTAATGGTAGTGCCATCGTCACCTTAAACTTTGATGCCCCGAGGAGGTTTCGAACCCGTGGTCTCCCACACCGTGGGCAACAGCACAGACCGCTATACGAAGAAGTTAACTCACTACTTTGCAATGTGTCTATGTGTCTTTTAAGGGTAAGAGTGAGTTTAACCCATAGTACCGCTACTCGCCCCAGTCACTTCACAACATCTGAAGTCCATCGTGACTGCGTTTCGTGGTATTATGCGTTACACTTACCCCCCTTAAACTCACTCCGCTCCACCCAAGGCATCCGGGTAATTCGGCCACTCGCATATCATCCCATGACTCTAGCCACACACCGTGGATATGGATCGCTGCCATAACTCAATAATCAACATGATTTGGGCGTGTATTAGTATTATACAAACCGGAAATGGATCGCCTCGATCCCCATCACATAACTGGGATCTGTTTGCTCCAGTATCATCGCCCAACGGTAAGAGGAGTCTGCCGTGAGTTTCAGCGTTTTTGTTTATTATTATCGATGCAAACTGCTCTGATCTATATATCACCCATACTACATAAATCATTTAACGACGATCACGGAATTATAAACGCCCCCCCCCCCCCCCCCCCTCCGTTCACCCGTGCATGATCAGTTATAACGTTTAGGACCATGTACAGTTGAAATCTTTAATATAGCGTGTATCGGCAACAAATGGCATTTGATAATGTATATATGCATTTATGCCTATATCTCACGTTCTAGGAATTACTGCAGAAAACGATAAAAACATATTTATATTCTAGACGGTATTTTTGTATGAATGTGTGAATGAAAAAGTAAAACGTCCCTACATCCTGAACGATAGATAATCGATGTTGAATGGGCCATAGTAATGTCAATTTAGCAATACAATTTAAAAAGTTATAGCCCTGCAAAGAAGGTAAACATCTCCATAGACTTAGAGTGGTGGCAGTGATCAAACATTGATGGATATAAGCGTGGCAGAGAAAGTGTTAAAGTACTGTAGAGGATATCCTTCAAAATCGATGATCACAAAAAGATATTGTTGTTGTCTTAGGGTTATTGTTAAGAGTGAGGTGTGAAGTCTCCAGTGAGGTTAGGGCTGTGTGTGTGTGTGTGTGTGTGTGTGTGTGTGTGTGTGTGTGTGTGTGTGTGTGTGTGTGTGTGTGTGTGTGTGTGTGTGTGTGTGTGTGTCGCTCTCTCTCCCTCTCTCTACATCTCTCTCTCCTGAACCTATTTCATTCAAAAGGAATATATTGATGGACAGTAGCTTTAGTATATAGCTCAGCAGCTGTAACAGAATAATTTTATTATTTTTGATTATTTACGCTTCAATAGCGTAAATTATAATTAATTAAATAATTGTATGTTCTGTCATCTAATACTTTCCTATCTGTATCTGTATCGAAGTCAAAATGTTGGTATTGTGACAACACTACAACATACAAAAGCAGCTTGACAACCGATATCCTTTGCATCTAGTAGGCATGGACCAATGTGTGATTTTGGTGGTATGTGCCATTGCACAGATGTTTGTCCCTTAGTATGCACACGCACATTATAATATGCATGTAATAAATAGTTTGTTAATAAACTGTGTTACTTGAACATTTTTCACTGTGCTCCTACATTTCTTTGTGTGCTCCTAATTTTTTTAATTTAGGAGCACATGTGCTCATTGGGAAAAAGGTTAACGTAGAGCCCTGCTTTTGCATAGTCCACGAATGGACCTACCGGAGGATCCCCCGACTGTGAGTTTCAACTTCTCAAGTTTACGTTTAAGATGCTGCATCACCTCTCTTAGACACTGAGTCCAGCTAGTTTAAGATGCTGCATCACCTCTCTTTAGACACAGAGTCCAGCTAGTTTAAGATGCTGCATCACCTCTCTTAGACACTGAGTCCAGCTCGGTGGATAAGGAGACTTCCGGTGAAGAGTGATAGCAGTGTTATCTGGAATTTAGTTCCAGAGAGATTCTCGTTGTTTTCCCCTCAGACATCTGACAGTGTTTTAAGGGGACATGTTAGGACACTGCCAAAATGAGTGAGCTAGAGATTCTGGAGAAAGACAGCATCTGTCACATCATCACATGTGAGATCTACATCTGGGAACAGAAATGTTAGCTTTTGAAAAATGTTTTTTAGACCCTACCCCTTCCAGAGCCCATTACGGGACATTTTTTTATAATATTTTAGATACATTTAATAATAAGAGACAGTGAGACCATCGGATGTGCTTTACTCACATCCAGAAATACGAAAAATATGGTCACACTGGGAGATCCAAAAACCAAGACAGTGTAATGCCATACAGTCTTACAGTACATAGAGACTTACTGTACATAAGGTATCTCCACAATATTTTGCAGATGCTTTTAAAATATATAGATTCTAAGACTAGTCATTTTACCTTTGTGTTACTGCAATCCTGCAAAAAAATTATCGCAATACAATATTTCTGTCCTTCACCATTCAGACCTACTGCCCTTTCTCCGTTTACCCCCCCCTGTCAGTCACTTTCTGCTGCTGCTCATCTCTACTACTGCTGCTCATCTCTGCTGCTGCTCATCTCTGCTGCTGCTGCTCATCTCTACTGCTGCTCATCTCTACTGCTGCTGCTCATCTCTACTGCTGCTCATCTCTGCTGCTGCTGCTCATCTCTACTGCTGCTCATCTCTACTGCTGCTGCTCATCTCTACTGCTGCTCATCATCTCTGCTGCTGCTCATCTCTACTGCTGCTCATCATCTCTGCTGCTGCTCATCTCTACTGCTGCTCATCATCTCTACTGCTGCTCATCTCTACTGCTGCTGCTCATCTCTGCTGCTGCTCATCTCTACTGCTGCTCATCTCTACTGCTGCTGCTCATCTCTACTGCTGCTCATCATCTCTGCTGCTGCTCATCTCTACTGCTGCTCATCATCTCTGCTGCTGCTCATCTCTACTGCTGCTCATCATCTCTACTGCTGCTCATCTCTATTGCTGCTCATCATCTCTACTGCTGCTCATCTCTACTGCTGCTGCTCATCTCTACTGCTGCTCATCTCTGCTGCTGCTGCTCATCTCTACTGCTGCTCATCATCTCTACTGCTGCTGCTCATCTCTACTGCTGCTCATCATCTCCACTGCTGCTGCTCATCTCTGCTGCTGCTCATCTCTGCTGCTGCTCATCTCTGCTGCTGCTGCTCATCTCTGCTGCTGCTGCTCATCTCTGCTGCTGCTGCTCATCTCTGCTGCTGCTGCTCATCTAATAATAATAATAATAATGGATTAGATTTGTACCGCGCTCCACATTCGCGAGAATCTCAGAGCGCTTACAGGAGACAAATACAAAAGTTAAATGAATAAAACAATTTAAAATGAATAAAAACAATTAAAAAGACTAACAACCAGTAAAATGGAAGAACCTAAGAGTAAAATAAAATAAAAATAATAGTAAAATGAATAGAAGTAAAAAAATAAAAGTAAAAGAAAATTCAGGCAAAAGCCTTGTTAAAAAGAAATGTTTTTAGGCCCCTTTTAAAAACCTCGACGGATTGTGGTGCTCTCAGGTGGATGGGGAGAGCATTCCACAGTCTGGGTGCGGCGGAGCAGAAGGCGCGATCACCCATGGAGTGCAGCTTAGTCCTGGGGGCTTTGAGGAGGTAGGCTGTGCCGGAGCGGAGGGAACGTGAGGAGGACTGGGGGGTGAGGAGTTCCTTGAGATAGGCAGGGGCACCACCGTGTACGCACTGGTGAGTGAGGAGGGACACCTTGAACTCAATTCTGTGTTCCACAGGGAGCCAGTGAAGGGATCTGAGGGTGGGGGTGATGTGATCATATTTGCGCACCCTCATCAGGATCCTAGCAGCGACATTCTGAATGGTTTGCAGTTTTTTAATGCTTTTGCTAGGAATCCCGATGAGGAGTGCATTGCAATAGTCCAGCCTGGAGGAAACAAAAGCGTGGACAAGTTTCTCCGAGTCTGCCAGGGTGAGTGAGGGGCGGAGTTTGGTGATGTTACGGAGGTGAAAGAAAGAGGTCTTGCAGAGGTGTTTGATGTGTGTATCATATGTGAGGTGGGGGTCCATTTTCACGCCCAAGTTGGTGACAAGGGTGGAAAGGGGAATGTCCTGACCGGAAAAGGAGATGGTGGTGATGGTGGTTGACCGGACCTGGTGTGGGGTACCGATCAGCATGGCTTGTGTTTTGGAGCTGTTGACCTGGAGAAACCTGTGGTTCATCCACGCCTTAGTCTCCTCTAGGCAAGTGGTCAGTGTGGGGGGTGATGAAGGTGATGATGGTGTGATCCGGATATATAACTGGGTGTCGTCAGCGTAGCAGTGGAAAGACACACCGTGCCGGCCGATGATGCGGCCGAGGGGGAGCATGTACAGGGTGAACAGCAGGGGGCCGAGGACGGATCCCTGGGGGACACCGCAGGTGACAGGGTGGTTGGAGGATGTTGCGCCTCCGAGGGAGACACACTCAGTCCGACCAGCCAAGAGGGACTGGAATAAGCCAAGGGCTAGGTCGCGGAGTCCGACATTGGAGTGGAGACAGTCCAGTAGAATGGGATGATCCACCGTGTCGAAGGCTGCCGATACTACTGCTGCTGCTCATCTCTGCTGCTGCTCATCACCGTCAGACACCTACTTTAGGAGGAACCCCTCGTCTCTGACACAACGGCACGCTGGTAAAGACAAAACACAACCTATCCTTTGGTCAGGGCCCTTCTTCATACTCGTTGATGAGGTTTTCAGAGATTGATGGAACAAAGTCTTTAAAAGTCTCTTTCTCTCTTCTCAACTCCACCCACCATCAGCCTTCTTGTTACCGGATGGAGTTGCCAAAAGGTTCTGAAATATTCAAGAAGTGGAACCGATCTCCTCCCTCTGGCAGACTTTGCCAAAGAATACCAATAGAATAGAGATCAACGAGAGAGAGAGAGAGAGAGAGAGAGAGAGAGAGAGAGAGAGAGAGAGAGAGAGAGAGAGAGACTTAAAGGTCCCATGCATTATAAATGTCATTTTTCAGTCTCTAGCATTGTATTATAGTAATAGGAGTTCGTATCAATGTGTTTTAGGGTCTAAATACAATATTGGCGAATTCCTCCGTTTCAGCCCAGCCCCTCTGTGCCTCTAGTAAATCGGGTCATTTTGATTTGAAGTCCCTGAGCACGTCACTGGGCGCTGTGGATAGACACAGTGATGCGATTGGCTCTGTGGTTGGAGCTAATGCCCGCCCCCATTCTACCTAGACTGACTGTACACAGCGAAACCATTTCCTCATACTCGAGAGGGAGAGAAAGGAAGAGAGAGGGAGAGAGAGCACTTGGGGGGGGGGGGGGGGGGGGGGACCTGCAGCGAGCCACACACGCAAACGGGAGATTGAAAGAAAGAAAAAAAGAAAAACATTTCCTCATACTCGAGAGGGAGAGAAAGGGAGAGAGATAGAGAGCACTTGGGGGGGGGGGACCTGCAGCGAGCCACACACGCAAACGGGAGATTGAAAGAAAGAAAAAAAGAAAAACATTTCCTCATACTCGAGAGGGAGAGAAAGGGAGAGAGATAGAGAGCACTTGGGGGGGGGGGACCTGCAGCGAGCCACACACGCAAACGGGAGATTGAAAGAAAGAAAAAAAAAACAAGCTGCCGGCGGACTGTCTTTTTTTTCTCTCTCTCTCTCTCTCTCTCTCTCTCTCTCTCTCTCTCTCCCACCCCCTCCCTCTCTTGCTCTCTCTCTCTCTCTCTCTCTTCCCCCCCCTCCCTCCCTCCCTCTACCAGTGCAGACTGTGTGGCACTGTCACTCAAAGTGCTTATGGGCGGAGCCAGGCCATAACAGCCTGATTTCTAGAGGCTGAAAAATGATGGTTTCGAGTACTTGATTAGAAATATAAAACAATGCATTTTTTTTTTTTAAAACGTACAAATGTCTTCAATAGACCAACAGGAATTGTGTAAAGTTGCCCAAATAGTGCTAGGAATAGCACTGCATAGCACCTTTAAGAGGAGGAGGACTCACACAGGGCTCCAGGCGGGAGAGACGAGCAGGGGGAGTACCTTGGAGGGTACGAGTGAATGAGG